>NC_142004.1:10407500-10612500 GCF_049901715.1 Pseudonaja textilis
CCTTCCCTTCCCTTCCTTCCTTGTGCCAACTGTTCAATCCTGACTGTCTCAAGGTTGATTCAGCCTTCCATCCTTCTGAGGTGGGTAAAATGAGGACCCAGATTGTTGGGGGCTGATTCTGTAAACTGCTTAGAGAGGGCTGTAAAGTGGTATATTAAGTCTTAAAGGCTATTGCTATTGCCCTTCCTTCCTTCCTTCCTTCCTTCCTTCCTTCCTTCCTTCCTTCCTTCCTTCCTTCCTTCCTTCCTCCCTTCCCTTCCCTTCCCTTCCCTTCCCTTCCCTTCTCCTTTCCTTCTATGGGGTGCAGTAGTTAGAATGCATCGGGCAAACTCTGCCCGCTGCCAACAATTCAATCCTGACCGGCTCAAGGTTGACTCAGCCTTCCAACCTTCCGAGGTGGGTAAAATGGGGACCTAGATTATTGGGGTGACTCTGTAAACCGCTTAGAGAGGGCTGCAAAGTACTGTGAAGCAGTTTATAAGTCTAAGTGCTATTGCTATTTTAAGTCCATGCCCACAGCACCCTCAGCCAAGACCTAACATGACTGGAGGAGGAATTCTGGGAGTTGAAGTCCACAAGTCTTCAAGCTGTCAAGTTGGAAGACCCCGGATATAAATAAATAATCCTGTTTCCTAACCTTGAAGGGCTGACAGAAACCAAATTCCGCTTACCAATGTTATAGATCTCTGAACTGCCAAACCGCACTCCGCTCGGATTCAGCGTGCCGTCACTGGAAAAACAGAGATGAGCAGAAAAGAAATCATTAAAGTATCTCAAAATGGCAATGCTGGATACCATCCTTCTTGCTTTGCCAACATGCTCATCGGGTTAAATGTGCCCCCACCCCAAGCCCCCAATCCTTAGGGAAGGATTTCATCGAAATGTCTTTGGAATATCAGTAGCTCGGGTTCGTAGTTATATTCTCGGTTTTGAGCTCCGAGCTTCAGCAATATGGTTGCAAACGTGTCGCCCCGTACGAGATGTCATCTGTGCGGCTTGAGTTGTGCTCATCTGTCAGAGCACAGTCCTTTAAATCCCTGTGGTGACCCAAAGAGGCGTGGCACAAAGGCAACACAGTCAGATAATCAGTAGGAGTCATTTTATTAGCTCCAATTTTACTCCCAATGTCCTGATTACCTTCTGGCTGGAGAAAAACTCTCCTAGGATCAGCCTTTGGCTGCAGAGAATCAAGTCCAAAACATGGTCAACAAAAACTGTAACTATAAGTCCAATCAAGGCAAAATGAGGTAATCAGGCTGGCAGGGCAGGAGCAAGAATTCTAGACATGAAGGCACGGCAATAACTCAACATGCTTGGGAAGACGCCAGGAACACAGATAAGCAAAGTCAACACAAGATAAACTCATGTTTGTTCCCAGCAGCTGCCGCACTCAGCATTCAGTTTTGATAAACTTTCATTCCCAGCTGGCTAATGAAGGGAATCAGGGCCCTTTCCTCCCCCGTAAGCCATGCAACCCACGTTGCTCTCTCCTCTGTTCCTCCCTGCATGCCCTAGGATGAAGAGGGAGCGGGCCTGGGTCTTCCTCTGGACTTCCTCTCCCTTGTTCTACCTCTTCCCTGCTCTGCCCAGCTGGACTTTGCCCTTCCCCCGTTTCCTCCACAGCCAACGGAGCCACGCTCCCACTCCCTGTCAGCTATTCGTCTTTCTCCTTGGATTCAGACTCCGACAGGGCATGACAATCCCTTTTTATGAGACGCAAACTAGCTTGCATGTTCTTTGGGTATTTCTGAGTCATGGTTTGATTTTGGACTGTTTTGGACCGATAGCGTCTCCTTGAATGGGGAGGACACGTTTGCAACCGAATCACCAAGCTCGGAGCTCAAACCCACAATATAAAGATTTCATTGCCTTTTGACTTACGACCACAATTGGGGCCAAAGTCGAAATCCATTATCCTGGGGGGTGGGGAAAATATATCACAAACCAGTCATGGGGTCACAGGACTTTGCCACCGGTCATAAATGTGAGCCTTTTGCCAAAGGGCCAAAAACGTGATCGTGTGACCAGGGGAGGTGACATTTTACGATGGTCAGAAGGGCTTTAGGGCAGGAGGCTCCAACACCTTAGCAACTTTAAACTGGCTGGGGAATTCTGGGAGTTGAAGTTCTCCAGACTTAAAGTTGCCAAGCTTGGAGACCCCTGCTTTACGGGCCACAAGGCAGCCTTTCTGAGGTCTACATAACTCCAAAAGGTCATTAAGCAGCCGTTTGTAAGTCGAGGAATACCTGTATTTTTTTCAGGTTGACCACCCTTAGACCTCTGGTTTATACAGGCACTCCTCGACGTCCGACCACAACTGAGCCCAAAATGTGTGGTTTGTTAAGTGAGGCATTTGTTAAATGAGTTTTGCCCCCATTTTATGACCTTTCTTGCCATCGTGGTTAAGCGAATCCCTGCAGTGGTTAGTTAACACGTTTGTTAAGTGAATCTGGCAACCCCGTTTGTTGGGTCACAAAAAGTAATCGCAGGACCCTGGGACTCTGCAAACCGTCGCAAATATGAGTCAGTTTTCAAGCATCCGAATTTTGATATAAATTGTGACCATAGGGTTGTTAACTGTGAAAATGTATCCTAAGTCTGTTTTTTCAATGCCATTGTAAATTCAAACAAACTGTTGTAAGTCGAAGGCTACCTGTACAGGTTTCCACCAGAAGCAAGCTCCTAGTCAGCAGCCTTCTCTAGATATTCTCTTGATCAGTGGTGGCTAACCTTTTTGGGCTCCTGTGCCAAAAATTGTGCATGCTTGCACGCTCGCACTCGTATGCCAGCACCCAGAAGACAATGCGTGCCCCTCATGCCCCGACACATGTGGGTGCAATCCCCACCCACCCACTCACCTACCGCCGCCCCTTTACCTGCACTATGCCTCACAGCTGATTTTTGGCTGATTTGAGGCCTTTTTCGGCCTCATAAAGGCTTGAGGAAGGCTTCTGCAGGTTTCTGCAGGCCGAAAACTAGCCTCGTTTCATCACTTCCCGTTTTTCCGAAAATACCGGAAGTGATGAAACGGGGTTAGTTTTCGGCCTGCAGAAGCCTGCAGAAGCCTTCCTCAAGCCTCTGGGAGGCCGAAAAGGCCTCAAACCTGCCAAAAATCAGCTGTGAGGCATAGTGCACATGTGCAGTGAGGTAAGCTTGCCTGCACTTGCGTGCCAGCACAAATGCCTCTGCGTGCCACCTGTGGCACATGTGCCATAGGTTCGCCACCACGGCTCTAGATATTCCGAGTTTCATTACAAAAACGGAAAGCTGATCAAAGAAAGAGAAGGATCGATAGATCTCCTCTGGCCACAATGTCCCAAATTGCAAATCAGACTCCCCCCGCCAACCCCAAACTGCCAGGAATTAAACCTGGAACTTTCTGCGGGTAAAGAAGGACTCCCGTCTCTGCTCTACAACGGATCCCTTGATCCTTTTCATCCTTCCTTCAGCCAATCGGGACCCAGACAGGCGTTTTTCCAATGGGTGACCACACCTCTTAGTAACAAGCTCACCTGCGGCCTAACATGACGATCCCACCCGTCTGGGGGTTAATCTTGCAGTAGTCTCCGTGGGCCCAAACACCTGTCCAGGAAAAACCCACAAAGAGGTCATTCAAATCTTCACAAAAAAAAACCATTATTTGTTTTTTAAAGCGCCACCGTGTCGCAATCTTGCAGCCTTTGGAAGAATTGCACAACTCGGGTTGTGCATTGTCTAGTCTAGATTAAAAGAAGGACTGGGGGAGACATGATAGCAGTCTTCCGGTATCTCAGGGGCCGCCCCGAAGATGAGGGAGTGTAGCTATCCTCCAAAGCCCCTGATGGCAGGACAAGAAGCAATGGGTGGAAACTAATCCAGGAGAGAAGCAACCTGGAATTTCCTGGCGGTGAGAAGAATTAATCGGTGGAACAACATCCCTCCAGAGGCCGTGAATGCTTCAACGTTGGACGTTTTTAAGAAGAGATTGGATAACTATTTGTCTGAAATGACATAGGATCTCCTGCTTGAGCAGGGGGCTGGACTAGAAGACCTCCAAGGTCCCTTCCAACTCCTTCCTTCCTTCCTTCCTTCCTTTCCTTCCTTCCTTCCTTCCTTCCTTCCTTCCTTCCTTCCTTCCTTCCTTCCTTCCTTCCTTCCTTCCTTCCTTTCTTCCTTCCTTCCTTCCTTCCTTTTCTTTCTTCCTTCCTTCCTTCCTTCCTTCCTTCCTTCCTTCCTTCCTTCCTTCCTTCTTTCTTCCTTCCTTCCTTCCTTCCTTTTCTTTCTTCCTTCCTGTCTTAAATGGTATAGGGTTTCCTTCCTAAGCAGGGGCTGGACTAGAAGACCTCCAATGTCCCTTCCAACTCTGTTATTCTATTCTATTCTTATGTCGGAAGAGACTAAAGAAGACGATGCTGACAATGTTGTCAGAAAAATCTGCCTTCCCCAGACACACACACACACACACACACACACACACGAGACTTCCCCACCTTTGCCCTTTAGAGGTTTGCGAACGGGGGCGACACCGTCGCAGCTCAGGTTGTGCGTGTCGGAAGAGACTAACGAGGAGAGTTGTGATATCTGACGGGCGGCACCACCGGAGCCTCGGCAGCTGCCGGCCTCTCTTTCTCTCTCTCTTTTTTTTTTTGCATTGCAAACTAAAACCCAGTTGGAAACCAGAAGCCAGGAAAGGTGTTGAAAGAGGGGAAAGAATGACACCCAAAATACTGTCCTCTTTTGCTGGCAGAGCAAAAGGAAATCAGAAAGTCAAATCGAGGCAAGGATCCAGAGGCCGGACCTATTAGATTGGCAAATCCCTAAGCAAATATTGGTCCTCACGGCAATTCTGGGTGCGTGTGTTCAAATATTAGTTTACTGTAAAGGCGCTAGGAAGGCTGGAAAGCGAACACACACATATATATATACACACACACACACACACACAGTCCCAGTTTGAAGGTCTTGTCGAGATTCTCCGTCATCCAAGTCATGGTTCTCCTGAAGTTCCTTTTTTTCAGGAGACAACTGGACTTCTTTTTGTCTTCTTTTGAAGATGTTTCGCTTCACATCCAAGAAGCTTCTTCGGCTCTAACAGGATGGTGGAAGAAAATGGAAGGATTTATTTGCTGGTCATTTGCATCCTTTTTAGAGGGTTGTTGAGGCCACTTGGAGGTTTATCTGTGTCCTCTGGGTCACCGGAGTGGTGCTCCTGGTTCCTGTAGTCTGCAATATTTTTGTTGTTGTTGTTTTTCTCTGGAAATCTATTCCTACTAGCGCTAAACCTCTGAGTGGCCTCAACGACCCTTAAAAGGATGCAAATGACTAGCTGTCTGCAAGGAGTATCAATCCTTCCGTTCCTCACCATCCAGTCAGAAGGCTCCACACTCATTTGCACCACTCAGGTGACTCTGAGGACCCAGACACACCTCCAAGTGGCCTCAACGTCTCTCTAGAAGGATGCAAATGACCAGCTGTCTGCAAGGAGCATCAATCCTTCCGTTCCCCACCATCCTGTCAGAGCTGAAGAAGCTTCTTGGAGGAGAAGCGAAACGTCTTTCAAGAAAAACAAGAAAATCCAGGTGCCCCCTGGGGAAAAAAAAAGCACCTCTGGGAGTCTCAGTTTGAAGGGTACAGGTGTCTCACCACATACCTGAAAATCTGGAAAAATACGCCTTTCGGTATTTGTTGCCGTTTTCATCGTTCCAAAAATGTGTGGGTTGGCAAGGCATAGGTTTGGTGCAAACCAGCTCACCGCTTTCTCCCCAAACAGGTTCCCCTGGTTGAAAAAAAAAATACAATCAAATAAAAGGGTTATTGCCCCCTCCTCCTGGTTCAAGTATTGTTTCACTGTTTACACAGTGAAAGCTTAGTGTCAGCTCTGCTGATTGGACACCTGATTCCGTTTCTCGGCTGACAATGGGCAGAGGTTACTTCCTCGACGTGGGTAGTCCTGCCCCTCCTCAATCCAATTTACCAATTTAGGTGACCAATAGAAGGGAATATTTGTAGCTCAGGGTTGAACTGTGGGGTCTTTGGTGCTCTCTGAGTTTGGTGGTTTTCTTGCAGACGTTTCATGACCCAACTACGTAACATCATCAGTGCTAGAAGGAAATAGGGTTTCTGGAATGGAGAAAAGGGAGGAGGAGGAGGAGGAGGAGGAGGAGGAGGAGGAGGAGGAGGAGGAGGAGGAGGAGGAGGAGGAGGACTGTTGGATCCTGAGTTTGGTGTTTTTCTTGCCGATGTTTCATGACCCAAGTACATAACATCATCAGTGCTAGAAAGGTTTGCTCTCTATTTATATATAGACAACTGGCTTGTCCTGTTAGTATTGATGGGGCTGTTGTTTTCTACTTGGTGGTCACTTGATTACGCTTTGGTTGACCGAGTTGGTAGTTGCTTGATTGGCGGTATTGTACTGGGGTATAAAGCAGAGAGCAAATCCCACTCCCTTCTAGCACTGATGATGTCGCCTGCCTGGGTCATGAAACGTCTGCAAGAAAACAGAGGAAGAGAAGAAGTGAAGGCCACCAAACAGGTCCCGCTCCTGTGGACAAACCTTCTCCATCAGGACAGGAGAAAATTCCCAGTTTGAGAAACGACCTTCAGATGTTCCAAATAATTTGTTCCACTTTTCACTGCTCCGATTTGGAAGAAACCATCCGAGAGAAGTCCAGGAAGGTGAGTTGGGTCTAACAGACCTACCTTGTTCATTCCATGCTTCTACCGCCATTGCAAGATTCCGTGCCTGGATCTCGCCTTTGTAAACTGGGATGGTCACATTATGACCCATAAAACACGAAATTATATCGGTGCCTCCTAAAATGAGAGGGGTCAGAGAGAGAAAGAGAGAGGGAGAAATAAAGAAAAAGAGGGAGAAAGAGAAAGAGGGAGAGAAAGAGAGGGATAGAAAGAGGGAGAGGGAGAGGGAGAGGGAGAGGGAGAGAGAGAGAGAGAGAGAGAGAGAGAGAAAATTTTGTCAGGACAGTTCACCAAAAGATCAAGATTCCTACGTCCAATAAGCAAATTTTGTGTATAATTAGAAAAAAAATTAGACTGTGAGGACTTTTTTTATCCAATGTATTTTATTAAAATGCTTATGGAGTAAAAAAAATCTATTTTTTAGTTTTCTATTTAAGATACACTCGTAATTTAGTTTATTCAGCATGAAAGGGAGCTTAGTTATGTGAGTGCATGTATTCTGCAATATTTACTTTTAAGGGGGGCGGGCGGGTAAACTCATTCCATGAATCCAAGCTCTGCAAGCTGAGATAACATGCCCTGCATGGACGCCTTCACGCCATTTCACAGTAACGCGAGATGAATCATAAAACACCGCTCAGGAATATTCCTTTATCCCCTTGTTTTGCAAATCTGTGCACGCTGAAGAGAAATGCATCTGTGCCACCAGGCTCTAAGCGTGAGGAGGAGAAGCAAGCAGTAAAAAAACGAAAGGGAGGCCTTCTAAGGAACTTATAAATGTAATATTAAAGGGCACCTGTCATTTCAGATCCATCGTGGCAGCGCCTGTTAGTGGGCATCCACTCACCTGCTGCCTGCCACGTCCCTCACCTTGTGTCCCTGGCGCATCACCAGCCATCCCATTAAAAGCAATGGGACTGTCGGTGAGTCAACAGCGGGTCAGAGGAGGAGCTGCTGCAGGACAGAGATGACAGTGGCTGTCATGACCCTGGCGGAGACGGACTCCGAGGGAGAGGAGAAACAGCCGACAGGGAGGGGACGTGTGGCTCCGGAGGTTGTGGAGGAGGCTGGGGAAGGGCAGAGGCCGGCTGAGCAGTCAGAGGAGGACCCAGGCCCATCCCCTCTCCATCCTAGGGCACGCAGGGAGGAGAGGATAAGGGAGAGACGTGGTCTACTGGGGAGGAGAGGGCCTTGATCCTCTTCATGGGCTGCAGCTGTGACAACTGAATAAGAGGACGGACATGCGTACGGGCCAGTGCTGGAAACAAAGCGTGGAAATATCTCTAGTTTGTGGTTCCTCTCTGAGTTTGGCGTCCTTCCCAGTGTGTGTTCTGTTACCTGTGGACGTCCTCCAGCCCTTATCTTGCCTGGTTGTGTTGCTTTTTTCCTTCTTGTTAACTGTTTGTGTGGGAGTTTTTTTTGTCTTCCGTCAAGGATATTTGGAACTTGGAAGCAACGTGAAGGAATAAAAGGGGCTTCACCTTTTTTCTGTGACTGTGTTTGTTTTGTATACCATCCTGGGTCATCACAGTGGCTCTTTAAAAATTACAATTTAAATCAAGTGGGTTTAAATCAAGCCTTTTGACTCGTGATTTAAATCGTGATTTAAACTGACTTGATTTAAATCAAATCCACCCTGCTTGTACCTGCACAAGTCTCGCACATGGCTTTCTGGTACCTGAAATGGAGCCCAGGAGGACAGTGCTCTTGATGTGCTTGTAGACATACTCATAACTTTGAGGCTTGAGAGGCGACCCGGTGGACAAGATGGTGTGGAGGGTTTGAAGATTGTGGGTTTCACCTTGAGGAGAAAACACCAACGGCGTAAATCCAGGTTCATCCTCCCTCCCCCCATTACAACAGTGTTGTGAGGCTTGGAGAACAGCACACTATCTGTTCTGATCGAGGCTTCCCCCAAAAGCATTAAGCAGACTCTTTCTCCTGGCAAAACCCCTTTTATTAAACGAAGGTGAATTTCTTGCATTCACCTTCAGCCAAAGGCCTGGCAAACAGTCTTTCAAGGGTGCGATTAGGAGCACAGACCTTATCTAGCCTGGAGAGCTGCCAAGTAACTATTTCCAAACCCAGTGCTGACAAGGAAGGACTCGGCACAGAGATGCTGAGATGCACAGGCAGATCTTCACACCGCTGCAATGAATGAACTGTTTCCTGCAAAAGCCCCCTCCCCTTTTGCTCCTCTTTTAATCCCTATGGGAGGGGCCATTCACTGTCTACCTGTGGTCTTACTCCCACGTCGACCCTGAGTTCGTAATGGTTCTTTTCTTTTTGGCAGCTCTGCGCATGCGCAGGCTAGGAACCGGCTCCAGAAGCTCCTCCGCCTCAATGCTGTCCGAGCCCAAGGGCAGCTGATGACTGCCAGCCTGCCCTGGCCCCATCTCTGCCTCTGAAGCAGAGCCCTGCTCCGAGCCTTCCTCAGCCTCCATGTTCCTCCCCAACCTCCTCACTATCTGCTGCCAGCTCCGCTAGTCGTCAGCAAACCACAACACCATAGAACCAGTTGTGGTGGGGCTGATCTGGCACAGCTGGGGCTTCCAAGCATTGAAGTCAACAACTTTTGATGGACTCCCAGATTCAACCAGGCCAAGTAGAATCAACCACCATGGGGAAATTCTAAACTCAGGCCAGTAGACTAAAGGAACACGAGAGGTCTCATGCCCAAAACATTTCAAAAGAAGCTCACATGGTGCCCACTTTACTCAAAATGTCTCACCACCTCTTCAAGGGGTCCACAAATGTTTCAATCCGTGGCTTACAAGATGGTGAGAACGTCGCCATGACATTCCACCATGTCAAGTCCAGCCATGCCAAAGCCAGAGCTCATGTTTAAGTGCATGTCTCATTGTCTTGAGACTTGCTGATTGGTGTTCTATTCATGCAGCTAAGATCTTGGCTTGCGATGAGGTAGCAACTCCTTGGAAATATTATGGGATGGAATGAGAGATGGGCAGGAAGGAACTAGGCTCCAAAATTGAAGGGAAACAAGAAAAGGGTGACCAGGTTCAGTCACTTTGGCCATAACATGGTGGTTATCTGGGTGGTTATGGACCACGTGTGAATTAAGCCAAACCATGGTTGAACAAACCACAGTTTTGTCTGATGCAAAACCCCAACAGGTGTCTTAATACTTACATGGCTTCAGATTCTTCTCTTCAAGCACTGCCAACCACTTGGCACCCGTCCCAAGGATGGTAATCCTGTGGCCAGAGAAAAACAATCCTTGTTTATGGTTGCTAATCTCAGCCATGAGTTTCTTCAAGGAATCTCAGGAAATTAATTTCTACTGCCAAGTGAAGGATTTGCAGAGGGGAACACAAACTTTTTAAAAAGTTTGAAAAGCTTACACGCACACACAGCCTGGTTTTCTCTCATCAAGATGTCCCACCAAGGTCCTCCCAAGATCCCAGTTAACTTTTTCCAAACATCTACAAGCTACACAGAGAAAGAAAACTTTGTGTAGTTTCCTATACAAGGGGTAGATCAGGACACGTGACCACCATGTAAAAAAATTTGCAACAAATCAAGGAAGGTTCGCCTCCCTCACAAAGCAAGCCTGATTCTGCTTCTCAAAGCTACTTCTCAAAACTCCAGCTGAGCAAGAGATCTTCTCATTATCTAGGAGGACTTCCTCAATAGGAGGTTAAGGTATTGGGATTTAAGAGCTGACTAGATGTAAAGCTGATGCAATATAAGGCTGATGCAATGAAGATGAATCAACATGGGTATTGCCCTTTTAAGACTAAGAGTGGGTCCACAGATGTATTTACCTCTTTAATAGGTGTCTATATAAAGGCAGCCATTAGAGGGCATTTTCTCTCTCCTTGTGTCTGGTAATCATTGCAAGTTCTCTGTGTAGAGTTAAGATTGATTGCTTGTCAGGTATTTTGCCTACCACATATATTTCTGTATATGTCTTGTATATAAAACACTGTTAAATGTCTAAACCTCTGTGTGCTGCGTATGGCTCCTGGGTTTTTTCGTAATAGTCATCACACTGCAAACACTCTTACAAGTTCCTTGTCATCTTCTGAAGCCTCATCAACTTTGTTTATCAATACCTTGAGAGACCAAACCCTCTGAAAACACACCAGGGTCCACCATAAGACACTTGGCCAAGGTGGGGCTGGTGGTTTACGTACCCTAATCGATCCACCAAGTCCCACAAGACATTGGGCGAAGGAACCAGGGGGGAGCCGTCGTACAGGACCACAGAGGCTCCCACCGCGAGAGCAGACACCAGCCAGTTCCACATCATCCAACCGGTCTAGGGTGGAAAGAGGACAATTAACTTACGTAGATCTGTTTGTCAAGAAGGTCACAAAAGGGGATCATGTGACCCTGGGACACCTCAGCTGACATAAGTACATGCCAAGCATCCAAATGTAGATGTCAGCCTTGGATGCCATTTTTTACTTGGAAGCTTCGAGGCTGCCACATTCAGTGCCTGGGAATTGGGGAGGGGGTAGGGGTGGGATCCGACTGGCGTAACAACTGGTTTGGGGGAGCGCACACATGCATGTCAAACGTGCACCGCACAAACATGCGCACTATCAGCTCCGGCAAGCATTTACCTTCTCCAACTGACAACTGGCACTCGGCTGTGCTGCACAAAGCAGCTGAGGAGGAAAACGCGGGCCGCTAAAGGAATGAATCAGCATGGGTATTGCCCTTTTAAGACTAAGAGTGGGTCCACAGATGTATTTACCTCTTTAACAGGTGTCTATATAAAGGCAGCCATTAGAGGGCATTTTCTCTCTCCTTGTGTCTGGTATTCATTGCAAGTTCTCTGTTTATTTATTTAATTTATAGAGCCTGGGCGGGAGGGCCAAACAGCAGACCAAAACCTCGTCCCACAAACCAGTTCAATGTCTGCTGCTCTTTGGAGCTACTAGTTCTATAGAACCGGACCGAAATATTAGGATCCCACCTCTGGGGGCGGAGGGGATTTCACAGAGTGGTAGAAGATTAGACACAACAACATTCTTTCTCAGAGAGTCAAGGGCATGCTGCCCTGCACCTGAAGGGGGGTGACTGGAGGGATGTCTCCAGTTGGGGTGAGGATTTGATTGGACCATGTGATGGATTGACAGGCGCAGGGGATGGATCTTGGATTTCTCTTTTGGGAAGGGAAAATCCGGAACTCTCCGATTGGGGTTTTCCCAGATGTGCCAACAGATGTGCTAATAAAGTGGAACTTTGAGGAAATGCTTGTCTCGGAGTTTGTTTATTTATTTAATTTATATTGCCACCTATTCGCCCCTGGTGACTCGAAGCAGCTTACAGAATGTAAAACCATGTTCAAAATTTAAAAAAAACAATAAAAACTAATAAAAACAAATCAAATAAATTAATAAAGTACAATAGAACAAAACCTGAAAAAAATACATAAATAAATAAATTATCCCCCAATTCCCACCCCCTGCCCTGACAACAGCATATCACACGAGCCATTTGATGGGCTCCATCCCGCTCTGGGTTCCCCAGGCGGCTTGCTGGCAGAACTTTCTTGGGGTTGGAGCTGGTTAGTTGGAACGCTGACAGTAGATTAGGTCAAAAAAGCTGTTGATTTTTCGTCTGTTTTTAGACCTGCAAAGAAACGTGGGGGGTTTTTTTTGCACATCTCTGAGACACCCCCACGCAAAGCAAGGTGCCATCAGCCGAGCACAACCTACGGCTCATAGGCTCCGCATGATGTCATTTCTCAAGTCACTTGCAAAGCGGTGCCCCCTCCTCCCCGCTTCCGCCCCCAGGCCCAAGAACCAGCCTTTCCAGAATATTCCAGAAAATATCCTCTGGAAAGCTTCCATGCTATTCTCTATACAGGCAGGTGAGTTCCAGAGGTGGTATTCAGCCGGTTCTGACAGGTTGTGGAGAACCGGTAGTGGAAATGTTGAATAGTTCGGAAAACCAGATGCCACCTCTGACTGGCCCCACCAACCCCATCTATTCTCTGCCTCCCGTTAAATCCCAGCTGATCGGCTGGGTCTCCTTTGGTTGCCCTGCACAGGAGAATGGAACTGGAAAGCAGGTCAATGGGGTGGGGAGGAAGTGGGGATTTTGCAGTAACCTTCTCCTGCCACGCCCACCAAGCCACGCCCACAGAACTGGTAGTAAAACAATTGGAATCCCACCACTGGAAGGAAGACAGGAACGAAAGGAGAAGGAAGAGAGGAACAGAAGGGAAAGGAAGAGAGAAACAAAAGGGGAAGAAGGAGAGGAAGGAAGAGAGGAACAAAGGGAAGGAATCAGAGGTTCTGGAGAACCGGAAGCGGAAATTTTGAGTAGTTCAGAGAACCGGCAAATCCCACTTCTGGCTGGCCCCACCCCCATCTATTCTCTGCCTCCTGAGTCCCAGCTGATTGGCTGGGTCTTCTTTGGTTGCCCTGCCCAGGAGAACAGAGCTGGAAAGCAGGTTAGTGGGGTGGGGAGGGAATGGGATTTTGCAGTATCCTTCCTCCTGGCCACGCCCACCAAGCCAGGCCCACAGAACCTGTAGTAAAAAATGTTGAATCCCACCACTGATAAGCTGAGAATTTTAGGTGTTAAAATGTACTTGGAAAACTCAGATCAAGCTTATCGGTGAGGGGAGACAGTCATTACTGGTAGTCCTTGGGTCAACGTTCCAGAAAACCCCAACTCCAATTAAAAACTCAGAGACAAGCATCTTCTCAAAGGTTCCTTTTATTAGAGTAGTAAACTGGCCCTTCTGGGAAATCCCGAATCTGAAAGTTCTGGGTTTCCCCGCAATAAGTAAAAAACTACAAATCCACCCCCTGCACCCATCATCGCATCCCATGTCCCAATCTCCATCTGTCCCAACTTGAGACGTCCTCTCACCCAGGTGCAGAAATGACATGACCTTGACTTCGAAGAAGAATGCTATTAGGTCTAACCACATACGTTCCAAGAAATTCTTCCCCCTCCCATTTTCCCAGGCTCAAGAATGTGGCAGCGTGGAAGCGCCAGGTGCTAATATGGCTTCCAAAGCTGACCTTGACTTACAACCGCCACTGAGCCCCAAATTTTTGTTGCTAAGTGAGACCTTGGTGAAATGAGCTTTCCACAACCTTTCTTGCCACCGTTGTTCAACGAACCACTGCAGTTGTTAGTAACAGAATCATTGAGTGAATCAGGCTTTCCTTGTTGACTTTGCTTGTCAGAAGGTCGCAAAAAGGGGATCACTGCCACTGTCAAAAGTACATGCCAGTTGCCAAGCATTTTGATCACCTGACCGCAGGAAGGCTCCAAGTGTAAAAACAATTCGTACGTCACCTTTTTCATCCTGTTATAACTAATGAACAGCTCTTATGTCGAGAACTCTTGTCCTTTTTTTAAAGTATCCACATGCAGTCTTGAACTTATGACCAGTTCATTTAGTGACCATTTTACATGATGTGTGCAGAAAAAAGGGATTTACAACCGGTCCTCGCCCTTACGACAATTCAAGTGTCCCTGCAGTCACATGACCAAAAAATCCAGGCATTTGGCAACTGTCACATATTTACGACTGTCGCAACATCCAGAAGTCACATGATCACCCTCTGAGCTACCAACAAAGTCAAGGGGATTTGCTTAACAACAGAATGATTCGCTTAATACCACTGTGATTCACTTAATGACTGTGGCAAAAAAAAAATCATACAATTGAGCACGACTCAGTGTCAGACATTCCAGTCCTGTGTTCATAAGTGCTTTATAAAATGCTAGTAAGGCCACACCTGGAATACTGCTAGTTTGGTCACCATACTAAAAAAAGAGGTTGAGACTTTGGAAAAAGTTCAGAGAAGAGCAACGAAGATGATCAGACAGACAGACTGACTCACTACTGGACAGTCACTTGTCTGAGATTGTATAGGATATGCTTGAGCAGGGAGCTGGACTAGAAGACCTCCAGGGCCCCTTCCAGCTCTATTCTATTGCATTGTATATTCACTCATAGAATACTCACTTTTAAGACCGTCCACCGATAAACAAACTCTGCCACTTTAAACCAAAAACACTGTGAAGCTTCTGCCACCTGCAGGTAAGCCAATTGGGAAAATAAAACCACAACAACGCGAAAACATTTCCAAGATTGGGCTTATTTATCCGCAGAGGGGCTTATCCGCAAGTATATGCAGTAAATTGATTTTAATCTGCGTTTAATCTTGGGCTAATCCAGTCTGGTCTCCTTGGAGGGTGAGGGAGGATTCCCTTGAAGATAGGAACGTGCACAGATAGTGCATCTCAAAAGGATGCCCTGTTTGAAGACTTTCAACAATTTAATATTTGTTTTTACCGAAAGAAAAAGGCAACATAAACAACCATCTGCAGATGAGGCAAAAGAGACAATCAACCAGCCCAAAAAGAGAATAAAAAGACTCCAGCGCTTCTCCGCCAGCAGTCAGCATCCCAGATCAAGCATAGATTAACTCCAAGGTTAACTTCAGACCAACAATCAAGGAAACAATCCTCCTGTCAAAATAGACAACAGCAAACAGCCCAACCAAATAATCTTTAAGATCACCCACCTTCATGGGGCAAGCCACTAGAACAGGGGTCCCCAAACTTGGCAACTTTTAAGACTTGTGGACTTCAACTCCCAGAATTCTTAAAGTTGTCAAGTTTGGAGGCCTCTGCACTAGAATATAAACTGACAGCAAACAGCACTCCTTACTAACACTGATGATGTTACCTAGTTGGGTCATGAAACATCTGCAAGAAAACAAGCAAGCTGAGAGTACCGCGAATCTTATAGTCCTCCTTCTCTTCTTTTCCTTCTCCGCCACTCCACAGACCCCATTCCCTCCTAGCACTGATGATGTTACCTAGTAGAGTAATGAAATGTCTGCAAGAAAATCACCAAGTCCTCTTCCTCTCAACAAAACCCATCCCTTCTAGCACTGATGATGTTACCTCGTAGGGTCATGAAAGGTCTGCAAGACAACAAGCAAGCTCAGAGAGCACCAAGGACCTCCTCATGTCAGCCCCCAAGCTATGAATATTCTCCTTTATTAAAGAAAAGAAAAAATCACTTGCCGTGGTATAGTATATGATGACGTCATTACTGCTCATGTTCCCGTGAAGGATATGTTCTTTCAGGTGCTGAATCAAAGTCCCCTGCAGGGATGACAAATAATAATAATAATAATAATAATAATAATAAGAAGAAGAAGAAGAAGAAGAAGAAGAAGAAGAAGAAGAAGAAGAAGAAGAAGAAGAAGAAGAAGAAGAAGAAGAAGAAGAAGAAGAAGAAGAAGAAGAAGAAGAAGAAGAACGAGGAGGACGAAGATGCAGGAAAGAGCTTAAATTGCATTAGAAAACTAAAATGAAAATTTAGTTTAATTTACATTTGAATTAGCAAAACGGAACCAAGCACTCAAATAACTATATTGCACACTGAATATTTCACAATGATTTCAGAGCATTAAGCTCTCTCACAGTCTAGCCTAGGTGCACGGGGCTGAAATTCTGAAATGGCCACAAAATGGTACGAATGTGGATAGAGAAATCAAATGGATCCCTTTGAGGTTTCAATCCAGGGCAAAACCACTTATTTTATTCGTTTTCATCCCATCTTCATTGTTTCTAGAAAGAACTCGAGGCAGCGGATATATCCCATATTCTAACTTCCTTCTCCTATTTTCCACACAGCAACAATCCCACCGGCCAGCCACCCAGCTGGCTTTCATTGCTAAGGTGGGACTAGAATTCTCTGTCTCCTGGTGATTGGCCCAAAGTCACCCAGCTGGCTTTATTACATGCCTAAGGTGGCGCTAGAACTCACCCTCTTCCGATGATTGTCCCAAAGTCACCCAGTTGGTTTCCCTTCCTAAAGCAGGATTAGAACTCAACATTTCCCCAACTAACGTATTTCAAAACATAATTTGCAACTTGACATGCAATTCTTTCAATTTCTTAAATCTTACGAAAGTGACCACACCTCTCTATCACGTGTGTTAAATTATATCACCGTGCGTTTCTCCCATACTCCAAATATCCATACGTTCCATCCTCCTCCTTCCTCATTTAACGACCCCATAATCCTTTGCAGGATGGAGTCAGGGCAACTCAACGGAGCTAGCAGAGTGTTTGAATGGCCGGATGACTTTCCTGTTGCCAATGCGGAGTTTTGTTTGGCAGAGCATCGTGCCCAGAGAGAGAGAAACATCCGCCTCTACCTAGGATTGAACCCACAGCCTCCTGATTGTGAGTCGAGAGCTCTACCTCTAGGCCACCGTGCCACTCCTAACAGCCCTGCATTCCATGCCGTGCATGAAATCATAAATAAACAAGGGACACTCACCCCTGCAGAGTGCACCATGCATTTCGGGGCGCCCGTTGTGCCTGAGGAGTACATGATGAAAAGTGGGTGGCTGAAGGGGAGCTGCTCAAACTCCAGCTGAGGCACGTGGTCTCCCTTGCCTGTTCCAAGAAAGTCTTCTAAAAACACGCTGAGCGGAAAAAGGAAGGAAAGGGGTTGAAAATCAGAATTCCATATGACTTAAGATTTTTCTATAATCCATTAATGGTATTGATTAGCCCTCGGTCCATATCAAAGGGCAGAGTTCCAGAAATACAAATTATTACTAAAATCTGATAAAAGCAAATTTAACACGGAATTGCATAAAATACAATTTAAAGTGAAATTGGAATAACATAGTCTAAAATGAAATTGGAATAAAATACAAGAATTTAAGATTTAGATAAAATATTTTTTTCCCAACATTTTTTTATTACAGTCTACATATAACAATATATTAACAGTGTGGCATCGATATATCATACATCTCTCATTGCATTATATTCATATTAATTCATGCTTCTTCAATATGTATTTTCAACCTTACTCTCTCCAAATGCCTATCACCATATCAATTAAACATACCTAATAATTCCATTATTCAAATTTTCTCCCCGTTTTCATTTTACTTTTTTAAATAAAAAATTCTCATTTGGCAAGCAGTGTGGTTCCAGGTTTCACATCTCAATACAAACATGGCCATAGTTACCTATTCATTTTATTTGCTTAATTTCATATTGCATCATCCTTGTCATTATTAAATATTAAGCTTATCTTATCCAATCCCAATTCATGTTCTCATATCTTATTTTACAATATTATCTAAAATTCTCATCACAATTCTATGTTCATTTATTCAATTCCAAATCCTAATATATCTCCTTCCATTTTTCTTAGTATATTCTCATATCTTATTTTACAATGTTATCTAAAATTCTCATCTCCTTTCTATTATCATTTCTCATATTATTATTTTTTTCCTGTCACATTTGTCATTTTATCAATCCTTATCTGTAAATATAGTTGTCCCCTCTAGTTAATAATTCAAGCTAACCACTTTCATTCTTCCTTAATATCTCCCTATTTGTATAAAACAGATTTTTCTCAGATTCTGCATTATATTTTCTCTATGAATCATCTATCCATTACAAAATACGATTTTCAACATATTCTTATACATCCCAACATATTACCTTGCGGAATCCCCTTCCTTATCCCTTTTTTTTTCACCCATTATCTCTCACTCTTTGAACAATGTACCTTCTTTTCATCCTTGTTTGTTTCCTATTCATCTTTATTTTCTGATCCTTTCTCTTAATTCCCTTTTCCCCCATTCTTATTGCCCTTTTCTCATTCCAGTTATTAAACTTTTCTGTCTCCCTCTTTTGATTTTTCCTTTGCACTTCCTTTTCGTTCTTTTCCCTTCTCTCTTTAACCATTTTCCGAACCATTCTCCCTTTTATCATCCCATCAGACCACAAATTTTTAATTCTAATTCCTTTCCGCCCCCGCTTAAATAATTGTTGTTCGTTTTGTTCTTCTAAGTTGGCTTCTTCTTTATAGAACTCCTCCCCCTCTGGTTTATTATATTCTTGTGTATGCTGAGTCATCACTTCTAATTTCTGTAATACATAATTACACATTTCAAGTTTGATTCTTATCACGTCCCTTGTATCTTGCATATTCAAACTTATGTCGTGAGTCCAGTCTTATATCGACAAGTAGCTCCTCCATTATATCTTCTTTTTTCTTTTTCTTTCCTCTTCCTTAATAGTTGAAATCCTCTTCTTTAATAGATATATTCAATCCCAGAGTCCAGTAGTATCTTATTTCAGCCAATATCTTTTGAGTTTATTTTCAACAATTCATACTCTTGAGTCTTTATTCCAAATCTTCTAATTGGCCTCCCAACTGTTTCCCAAATTACCGGGTGGTTCTATGACAATAATAAAGTTCCTTTTATTTTCTTTCAAGTTCCAAGATCGAAACTCTCAAAAAGACCAGACGCTCGTTTTAAAATGGACTAAAGTTTTCCTGTGCCATCAGGTGGCGCTCTTGAGTCTTTTTCTTTTTAACTTTCTTTATTGAATATAATATTTTTATTAAGTTCGCTAATTTCAGTCATTAGCTATTCTTTTCAACACACTCAATTCCAGCATTTAGTTATGCCCTTTAAGTGCCCACAGTTCAATATATGTCCAGTTTAATTTTTAATCCTTTGTTGTGTTAATGTATTTTCCTTTAAACTTCTCCAAATCAGTCCAATAGAATAATCAAATCCAAATGTAAACACCAATTTCTTTCTCACTTTCTCTGATCACCGCTTCTACACGCTTTCCTCCAAAATAGCCCTTTAATTTGATACCAGGGTACCTCAAAAGCGATGTCCTTTGCCTGGGTCACACTCTGCTTGCTACTTCTCTCTCCAGCACAAAACTTAGTTTCCCGAAGTGTTCTTTGTCTTCATGGTGGCCATTTTAAGACCACAGCGGCAACTTGCCTTTGGGAGGGATTTTCCTGTTAGGGAAGGGAGGTGCAGCTCCCCTCAACCTTCCAGGCGATCTCCCCCTTCTTCACCACCCCACCAGTGCGGCTCCGGTTCCGATTGGGACCCTCCAGCAAGTGAGCTCGGGCGAAACCACACTCGATCACTGATTCGCACTGACTCCGACGAGGAACAAACCAGAAGTCCAAGATTTAGATAAAATATGATAAAATTATATTATATTAAGATGTTTCTATGCAACCGTCGGCACGCCAAACCAGGGTCAACCTAGGGAACTAAGAGACTCCCAAGCTAACACAGGAAGTCCTCCACTTACGACCACATTGGAGCCCCCAATTGATGCCAAGTGAGACATTTGTTAAAAGTCAGTTTTGCCCCATTTTACAACCTTCCTGGCCACTGTTGTTAAGTGGAATCTCTGCGGTTAATTTACTCACACCGTTGTTAAGTGAATCTGGCTTCCCGATGTACTTTGCTCATCGGAAGGTCAGAAAAATTGGATCCCATGACCTTGGGACACAGCCGCGGCCATAAATACAAGTCATTTGCCAAGCGTTTTGATCATGTTGTAAGTGTGAGAAACGGTGAGAATGCTGCAATGGTCGTTAAGTGTGAGAAACGGTCATATGTCATTTTTTTTTCCACCGCCGTTATGAATTCAAATGGTCATAAACAAACTGTACAGATAGTCCTCCACTTGCAACCATGTTTTTAGTGAGCGCTCAAACATATGACGGCACTGAAAAAGGTGACTTTGAGACCGGTCCTCGTACTTACGACCGTCACAGCATCTCCTGGGTATTTGGCAACCAGTGTGTTTTGCAGCATCCCCAGAGTCACGTGATCTCCATACCTGTCATGCCCCTGTCGGAGTCTGACTCCGAGGGAGAGGAGGAACAGCCGACACAGAGTGGAAATGTGGCTCTGGAAGTTGTGGAGGAGGCTGGGCAGTCAGAGGAAGACCCAGGCCCATCCCGTCTCCATCCTAGGGCATGCAAGGAGGAGAGGATAAGGGAGAGGTGTGAATGGTGTGGTCTATGGGGGAGGAAAGGGCCTTGATCCCCTTCATGGGCTGCAGCTGTGAGAACTGGTTAAAAGGACGGACATGCGTATCGGCCAGTGCTGAAAACAAAGCGTAGAAATATCTCTCGTTTGTTGTTCCTCTCTGAGTTTGGCATCCTTCCCAGTGTGTTCCGATATCTGTGGATCTCTTCAAGCCTTTATCTTGCCTGGTTCCCTTAATTGCTTCAGTGTGGTTTGTCTTGTTTTTGCTCTTTATAATTTATAGGCATTTTTACTTTAAACAACATTTCCTCCTTTCCGTAACTGCTTGTGGGGGGAGTGTTTTTTTGTCTCTAGTCAAGGATATTTGGAGCTTGGAAGCAAAGTGAAGGAATAAAAGGGACTTCACCTGTTTTTGTGACTGTGTTTATTTTGCATCCCACCCTGGGTCATCACAATACCCTTCAAAACTTAGTACCTGTTTGGGATTCTGGAAATATCTATGGACTCTCTTGAAGATACATAGGGGATGACAACGACTTTTCTCAGATCCGGAAGTCCTAAAAGGCGGGAAAAAAGGATCAGAAATGCAAAGATTATCAAATAGCAACAGTACTTAAGATTTATATGATGCTTCACAGTGCTTTGCAGCCCTCTCTAAGCAGTTTACAGGGCCAGCCTCTTGCCCCCAACAATCTGGGTCAGGATCGAACGGACAACAGTGGGCAGAGTTAGCCTGCAATGCTACCTTGTAACCAGTGCACAAGCATGGATGGTTGGATGGGAGGGAAGGAGGGAGGGAAGGAGAGAGGAAGGAAGGAACGAGGAATAGCAGTAGCATTTAGACTTATACACTGCTTCCTAGTGCTCTAAGCGGTTTACAGAGTCAGCTTCTTGCCCCGCAAAATCTGGGTCCTCATTTTACCCACCTTGGAAGGATGCAAGGCTGAGTCAACCTTGAGCCGCTCAGATTCGAACTGTTGGCAGTTGGCAGAGTTAGCCTGCAATACTGCATCCTAATCATTGTGCGAAGGAAGGAAGGAAGGAAGGAAGGAAGGAAGGAAGGAAGGAAGGAAGGAAGGAAGGAAGGAAGGAAGGAAGGCAATAACACTAGCAATAACCCGTAGATATTTACAGCCCCCTTTAAGTGGTTCACAGAATCAGCCTGTTGTTCCCAACAATCTGAGGCCTCGGAAAGATGGAAAGCAGAGCCAGTCAGGATTGAACTGCTGACAGTCGACAGAGTTAGCCTGCAATGCTGCATATTCTAACCACTGCACACTATGGATGGATGGAGATAGGAAGGAAGGAAGGAAGGAAAAAGAAAGGAAGGAAGGAAAAAAAGAAGGAAGGAAGGCTAGCAATAGCACTTAAACTTATACACCGCTTCACTGAGCTTTGCAGCCCTCTCTAAGCTGTTTACAAGTCATCCTCCTGCCCCCAACAACCTGGCTTGGCAGAATTAGCTGCAGTCCTGCACTCTTAACTCCCTGCGCCACCAGGTCTCCTTCTGTTGCATTTTTTTAATGTTGCATTCAGACACACAAGGGAGAGAAATCCTTTCCAAGCCTGGGAGAGAGAGAGAGAGAGAGAGAGAGAAAAGGGGGCAGCCAATTTACCTTTGACGACACTCTGAAGCTTTTCCAGGTGGTTGTGGCGTTTCCCGTTGTAGATGACGGCTTCGACGGAGAAGATTAGCTTGGGTTGAATTTGGGAGAACCGATCCAGGACGCCCTGTGGGGTAGGGAGATGGTAAGGGGGAAGCAGGCATTAGCAGAAAATTCGACAAACTTGGACAAACAGGGTTGGCTTTTATTTATAGTCCTCGACTTGCAACCATTTGAAGCTGCAACAGCCCCGGAAAAAGTGACTTTATGTCCGTTTTTCACACTTAAGAGTGAATGTGATTGCCCATAATATCATTGGTTACCCTCTCCCCTCTCTGGAAGAGCTTTATAGCCCCCGCTGCCTCAAGAAAGTTCAAAACACCATCCTCAAAGATCCATCTCATCCTGGGCACCCTTTTTTTTTTGAACTATTACCATCTGGCAGACGGTACAGAATAATAAAAACAAGGACAAATAGGCTGGAAAATAGCTTCTATCCCAGGGCAGTAGCTCTTCTGAATTCTACTGTATAGTGCAGTGTTGGTGCGGGGTCAGGCATTTTCAATTCCGTGTGTGGAGTGTGAAAGTTGTGTGTTCACCAATTCAGCATAGGAAGAACTTTTAAAATGCCAACTCAAAAATATTTCTCGGATCTTTTAGAGTTGTCAGCAGAAAGGGAATGGGGAAAAGCAGCGCCTTCCTTAAATGCTTTAGGTAATTTTGAAGCTTCTGGCATGCAAGATTATTACTGGAGAGGATGATTGATGACTCTTGGCTACGGATGTGTCCCATTGGAGAATATGCATGGGGGGGGTGACCAGGTTCAAGGGTGAAATGAATGATGTGTCTCAGAGTCAGCTACACCCAGGTAGCACCGACATGTTTCACTCCTAATAAATCTTCTTTAAACTTTGAAAGATGCGGCCAGAGACTCATGATTTAAAAGGGGATAGATGCTGGAGCTCTGACATAAAATTAAATTCAGCTCTTATCTTAATTTCAGGTCCAATGCCCTAAACACACACACACACACACACACACACACACACACACACACACACAAAATGTGATTATAACCATCAGGTCCATTTCTCTCTCTCCTAAAAGCTGAATCTTTGGCTAAAAAACAGTGGCGCATAACTACCCTCTTCTGGTGATGCCATAAAAGTCAACTCTGAAGTCGAACAGGTTGTCCTCATTTTGCGAATTTCCACTGCTAAGCAACGCAGACATTAAGTGAATCACAACTGATTTTGCAACTTTTGCCATGGTCCTTAAGTAAATCTCACCGTCCAATGATTTTGCCTATCGGAAGACAGCGAGGAAGGTTGCAAATATCCACAGCCCTTAGACTCATATACTGCTTCACAGTGCTTTTACAGCCCTCTCTAAGCGGTTTACAGAGTCAGCCTCTTGTCCCCAACAATCTGGGTCCTCATTTTACCCACCTCAGAAGAATGGAAGGCTGAGTCAATCTTGAGCCGGTCAGAATCGAACTGTTGGCAGTGGGCAGAGTTAGCCTGCAATACTGCATTCTAACCAACGTGCACGGAGGGAGGGAGGGAGGCAGGAAGGAAGGAAGGAAGGAAGGACAATAGCAATAACAGACTTCACCACTTCATAGTGCATTACAACCCCCTCTAAGCGGTTTACGGAGCCAGCCTATTGCCTCCATCAATCTGGGTCCTCATTTTACCCACCTCGGAAGGGTGGAAGGCTGAGTCAACCTTGAGCCTGGTGAGAACTGAACTGCTGGCAGCCAGCAGAGTCAGCCTGCAATACTGCATTCTAACCACTGTGCACAATGGGTGGGTAGGTGGTTGGAAGGAAGGCAGGAAGGCAGGAATGGAAATACCACTTGCAATAGCCCTTAGACTTCTATACTGCTTCACAGTGTTTTCCGGCCCCTCTCTAAGCGGTTTACAGAGTCATCCTATTTGCCCCCAACAATCTGGGTCCTCATTTTACTGACCTTGGAAGGAAGGAAGGCTGAGTCAACCTTGAGCTGGTCAGGATCAAACTCCTGGCAGTGAGCAGAATTAGTCTGCAATACTGCATTCTAACTACTGCACACCAAGGAAAGAAGGGAAGGAGGGAGGGAGGGAGAAAGGAGAGAAAGAGAGGGAGGGAGGGAGGGAGGGAAGGGAAGGAAAGAAAGAAGGGGGAGAGAAAGGAAGGAAGGAGAGGGAGGGAAGGAAAGAGAGGAGAGGGGGGGGAGGGAAGGAAGGAAAATAGCACTTTCAATGGCCCTTAGACTTACATACTGCTTCACGGTGCTTTACAGCCTTCTCTGGCCAGTTTACACAGTCAGTCTCTTGCCCCCAACAATCTGGGTCCTCATTTTACTGACCTCAGAAGGATGGAAAGCTGAGTCAACCTTGAGCCTGATGAAAATCAAACTGCTGGCAGCCGGCAGAGTTGGACTGCGCCACCACCGCTACTCTAACCATCACATCACACACACACACACACACACACACACAGACCCTGCAACTAATTGTAAATATCTGCCAGTTGCCAAGTGTCCAAATTTTGATCACGTGTTATTGAGGTGGCAAGTTACTTTTTTTCAGCATCTCTGTAACTTCCAACATCCGTAAGTCAAGGACTACCAGCATTGCTTTGCCCAAAAGGAATTCACCCTTCCTTCGAGGCTGCAAATGTAACCGGTGGGGGGGGGTGATTTGGGAACCAGGTGCTTAAGTGAGGGGAGGTCACTCACGTTGATGCCAAAATCCGGCGACGTCGCACTCCAGATGGCCCCGATGCTGGCAGCAGCCAGCATAGCCTCCACCGCGTGGATACCATTGGGCAGGTAACCTGGAACGGTTGCGGAAATGAAAGAGGAAGGAGAGGAAGGATGGATCTTAGCTTAATTCACCAAGTGATCAAGAAAATAAAAGCCAACTTCGTATAAAGAGAGCAATATAAAATGTTTTACAGATGGCATCTTCCTCCAAATACATTGGCCCAAATTAGTAAAAGTATACCACTGTTGGAAATGTTACATGGAGATAGGCACCTATTATCATATGTGATAGATAATGTATAAAAGCAAAAAAAATACTGGTGGAAAATAAAGGTTTGGATAGAAGAGATGGTTAACCAGAAAGCAGAGTTCAGACCAGAAACTTTCTTACTGGGAATTATTAATGAGAAATACTGTAAAGGAACAATATATTTAATGATACATATAATAACAGCTGCGAGATTGGCGTATGCCCAAAACTGGAAGAATGAAGATACCCCTATAGAAAGTGAAATAATAAGGAAAATACTAGTCTGTCCAGAGATGGACAGACTAACTAAAGAAATCAAAGATAAGAGACAGAGTATTGTGAAGTCTGGGGTAAAATTGGTTGGAGTCAAGGAAAAAGAAACGAAGGGTTGATGCTTTATAGAAATGAAAGTTAAAGTTTTGTAAACCAAAGAGGATGCAATATAATGGACAAATATGAGATGATACGAATGCATGAGTATAAAAAAACGGTTGTAGATATTTATATAATTGTATATAAACGCATATAGAAATAATATGCAGCTAGCGCTATACTAATAACAAAAGGGAAAAAGGAAATTAACTATTATGTGTATCTCTATACGCTTAGTAAAAGCCAGATCAGATCAGATCATCCAAAGCCACCCAAACTATCCGTGCTGCCTGCAAGGTGTATATTGCACCATCGCTCCTTCCTGCAGACTCCCCCAACAGGTAACACAACCCAGGTAAATTGCAACAAAGGCAAAGAGGTTTGTGCAATCCCAAACTGAGCCTGGGAAGAGGAAGGAGAAGCCCCACGTCCTCCCCTTCTCCTTTAAAAAGCCCACCAACTCAACAAGGAAGAACCTGTGCGCAGGAGGTCCCCCAAAATCCTGGAAAATTGTTAGGGGCAGGCTGGAGCCCTCGAAGGAGAACCAGGAATGGTTGCAGTCACCCAGCCCCCTCAAATTGGTCTTTCGGGCTTGGTGGCACATTTTGAAACCCGATGGGAAACCTGAACTTCACCTATTTAGTAAGCCAAAGAGACAGTTCTCAGATCAGGCCTGGCTGGTTCGGGCCACAAAGCTCAGTTGTGTAAGTCATCAAGAGGAGCTTGACAATCCTGCTCAACCAAGACCAGGAAAACCACGCTAGGGTTTACAGATAACCCTCAACCTACGAACACAATCGGGACCAGCATTTCCAGCGCTCAGCAAAAGGTTAAGGGAGTCACGTCTGATTTTATGACTTTTTAACTCAAGGCCAAGCCAATCATTGCCATTGTTAAGCCACTCAGGTGGTCATTAAGTGAATTCAGGTTCCATTAAGCCAAGGGTCCCCAAACTTGGCAACTTTTAAGACTTGTGGACTTTCAACTCCCAGAATTCGACAGCCAGCTATGCTGGCTGGAGAATTCTGGGAGTTGGAAGTCCTCTAGTCTTAAAAGTTGCCAAGTTTGGAGACCTCTGCATTAAGCGAATAATATGGTCATTGAGTGAATCCACTGATTTTGTTTGTCAGAAACCGGCAGGGCAGTTCACAAATGGAAGATCATACGACCCCAGATTGCTGCAACCGTCGTTAAGTGTGAACCTGTTAAATAAGAGCTAACAGTGTGTGGCGGTAGCCAAAAAATTAATCCTAAATTGCATTAACAGGGGGATACAATCGAGAGCAAGGGAGGTACTAATCCCACTCTACAAAGCCTTAGTAAGATCACATCTAGAGTACCGCATTCAGCTTTGGCCACCACATTATAAAAAACTCTAGAAAGAGGACAGAGAAGAGCAACCAAGATTATTAGGGGACTAGAGAGGTTAAAACATTCATACGATGAATGGTTGCAGGAACTGGGCCTGGCTAGTCTAGGGAAGAGAAGGACCAGGGGAGACAGGATAGCAGTCTTCGAATATTTGAGGGGCTGCCACAGAGAGGAGGGGGTTGAGCTATTTTCCAAGGCACCCAAAGGCCAGACAAGGAACAATGGATGGAAACTGATCAAAGAGATTCAACCTGGAAATAAGGAGAAATTTTCTGATAGAACAATCAACCCACGAACAGAAGTTGCCTTTGGAAGTTGTAGGAGCTTCATCACTGGAAGCTTTCAAGAAGAGACTGGACTGCCATCTATCAAAAATGGTGTAGGGTATGAAATTGTAAACAGGACAGATAAAACGATAAGTATAATGACCATGAAGATATGTAAATATTGAAAAGAAATTAAAAAAAAGCCCGAGGGAGGTATTTGAGAAAAAGCAAATAGAGAATATATATAGTAGTGATAAGATAAGAACTCGCCATCCCCGTTACTCAAGACCTCCACAAAGGGAAAAACCCAACACCATCTGATGCAAGAGGTGTCAGTGGCTGCATTGCAACACGAGGAACAGTGGAGCAACGGACTCAGTGACACAACCGCAGGTTAACCGCAAGATATCAGCTGCCCATCTTGACCTTAGAGGGCAGAAGAGGTCAAACGGAGACCTGTGATTTGTGTAAGAGGTAAGGAGGTGCGCTGGACAGCAATAGGGCAGGCCATTCCCCCCCCCCCCCGCGGGGTCCTTGCTGGTTTTCTAGAAGGCATTTCGCTACCCAACTAGGTAACATCATCAGTGCTACGAGGGTGTGGGATTTGTGGAGTGGTGGAGGAGGAGGACTGTAGGGTCTTCATTGCTTCCTGAGTTTGGTGGTTTCCTTGCAGATGTTTCGCTACAAACTGGATAACATCGTCAACGTGTTGGTTACCTAGTTTGGTCATGAAACATCCTCCTCTTCTCCCGCTCCAGTCCACAACCCACCTCCCTTCCAGCACTGATGGTGTTACCCAGTTGGGTCATGAAACGCCTGCAAGAAAACAACCAAAGTCAAAGAGCACCAAGGACCCCATAGTCCTCCTTCTCCCCCTCTCTCCACAAACCCCACTCCCTTCTAGCACTGATGGTGTTACCTAGTTGGGTCATGAAATGTCTGTGAGAAAACCACCCAGCTCAGAGACCACCAAGGACCATAGAGTAGTCGTAGTAATCCTCCTCCTCATCCTCCTCCTCCTCCCAAAACCCACCCCTTCTAACACGGATGATGTCCACCAGTGTGGTCAATGAAGCATCTGCAAGAAAACCACCCCAACGCAGAGACCACCAAGGACCATTCAGCTCTGATCTACAAAGATCCTCTTCTTCTCATTTCCTTCCTCTTCCTTCTTCCGTTCTGGACACCCGGAAAGCCCCCAGCTCCACCTGAAGCCCAAACACACATCCCTGAGACCCTTTCAAAAGTTATCAATGTGTGACCCAAACACACACCCCCCCCACACACACTCTCTCCTTCCAGAAGGTTCAGCAAAGTGTCCCACGTTTCGTTTATAATTTCAATGATCCATCTGTTTTTCTTCTCCCGTCTTGGCAAGGCTTGGGCTTAAAAGTCACCCAACCTGTCTATCATGCTCCGTTGCGTTTCCTGCAGAGCTTCTTAAAGCCGGCAAAGATCTGACGTTTTGCACATCCTGGTTGAGAGGAGAAGGTGGACTCACCCACAACCCGGTCTCCAGGATGCACCCCCAATTTCCTCATGGCCGCAGCGTAGAAAGCCACGCGGTGCCTCAGGTCTTCAAAAGTCACTTTTTCGATCTCTTCCTTGCCTTCCCCTGAGGGAACAAGACCAGGTCCAGTTTCAAAACAAAATATCCTGTTTCCCCCCAAAATATGACCTACCCTGAAAGTAAATCCTAGCTTGATTTTTTTTTTTGCACGAGCTCAATATAAGCCCTACCTCCCAAAATAAGCCCTACTTAAGGTCCTGCCCACTCCAGAGTGAAGGGGTGAAAATTAAGCTGGGGTGGGGATTAGGGGACAGAGCTGCCCTACTACTTACCTTTGGACACCTGCCTTACTGGCCCTTTTCTTCTGCAGCCAGTAAGGCTGGTAAGGCCTCTGGAGCTGATAACAAAGCTCTGGATCGATCCTGAACGCTGCAGGGGCCTTCAGGAAAACTTTGCCAGCCGCAGAAGAAGTTCCTGAAGGCCTCTGACAGCGAAAAGGAGGCCGGGAGCGACGCATGGAAGTGAAGTTAGTGAATGGAGGACATCCCCCGAAAATAAGACCTGGTGCCTTTTTTTGGTGGCAAAAAAAATACATAAGACAGGGTCTTATTTGGGGGGAAACATGGTAATACTCTGTTTCTCAGAAAACAATTCTGAGTCTTATTTCCTTTTAGACTTGAAAGTAAGTACTTGGGCTTACGTTTGAGGCGGTCTTACTTTTTGGAGGTGCAGCAGGCCAGACTCGGTGAGCTGGACGCGGCATGGCCTCCATTCCGAACCTTCACAGCATTCAAAATGGCGGCCTTTTTGTCGAGAACAGGGAGGAAAATGGAGGAGGGGGAATTTTCCTGCCTGCCACTCCTTCCCTCAGTCTGTGCTGAGCTTGAGGAATGGATGGCAGGAAGGGGGAAAAAAACCCTTCCCATTTTCCTCCCGTTCTCATCAAAAAAGAGGGAAAAAGCAAACTGGCCAGGAAGCAGCCCAACAAGCAGAAGCACTGGGCCTGGAAAGGGAAAGGCAAAAGCGGCATTTGCGCTGCCACATGGGGGCCAGCAGGCTGCAGCCAACAGTGCCCCTGCCACGCCCACGCCACCACTCATGCAGGCCATGCTGATCCCCCCGGCTTATTTTCAGGGTAGGGTAATATTAGGCCCACCCCCAAAAATTAGGGTTGGGCTTATTATTGGGGTGGGTCACGTTTTCGGAGAAACACGGTATAGAAACACAGGAGCCTCTGTGGCTCAGTGGTTAGAGTGCAGTACTGCAAGCTACTTCTGCTGACTGCCAGCTGCCTACAATTTAGCAGATCGAATCCCACCAGGCTCCAGGTTGACTCAGCCTTCCATCCCTTCCGAGGTGGGTCAAATGAGGACTCAGATTGTTGGGGGCAAGAGGCTGACTCTGTAAACCGCTTAAGAGAGGGCTGTAAACCACTGTGAAGCGGTATATAAGTATAAGTGCTATTGCTATTCCTCTTCCTTTCTCCTTCCTCCTTCCCTCCCTCCCTCCCCTGATGTGCAGTGGTTAGAATGCAGTATTTCAGGCAAACTCTGTCCACTGCAAGCAGTTTGATTCTGAACCAGCTCGTTGACTCAGCCTTCCGTCCTTCCGAGGTGGGTAAAATGAGGAGCCAGACTGTTGGGGGCAAGAGGCTGACTCTCATAAACTGCTTAAAGAGAGTGCTGTAAAGCACTATAAAGCGGCATATAAGTCTAAGTGCTGTTGCTATGTTAACGTCTGAAGAAATTAGCAGGCTCGAAGGCTGGATGCACAGACCCACAACCTTCTACGCAGGCACCCCAAAATCGCCACTTCTTTCTTTTCAATCCCAGCTGCTCCTTGTGAGAAAGAGAGAGTCCCAACCTTCACACCTTCAAATTTAATCCAGGGTGGGTTGTTTTGTTTTGTTTTCCTTTCCCCAAATTCCCAAAATAATTACCAGGGCAAGAACAGGCAATGTTCCCCCATTGTTCTCGCGCCGTCATTACTAAGTCAAACACAGCACAACTTGCCAAAACAGTTCTCTGGCTGAAGGAGAGGGAGGCAGAGAGGTAGGTCTCACTGGGGCTTAAAAGCGGTTTTTTTTAGCAGCCTGGAGAAGATCCAGGTGAGCCAAGGAGCCAAATGCAAGATGCGTGGACAGCACAGTACACGTCTGCAGCAGTAGTTTAAAGGGGTGGCCTATGAAAGTTTGGGGCCATTATGGTGTGGGGGAGAAGTGCCCTGGCCTCCTGCAACTCCAGCCACCGAGGGAGAGAGGAGAGGGGGAATCAGGACCAAACACAACAAGGAGAGGTTTTTTTTCAGAGGCAGGAAGTATTCCTGCACTCTCCAAGGATTGGAGCCCTTGGATTGGGTGGAAGAATGCTTAAGGCAGATTTTTTTTTTTATTTTTTTTAAAGGAGGCAGGGATGGGAGACTACAAGGTAATCCATCCTGTAAACCGGAGTAGGTTCCTAAAAGAGAACATTGGAAAAATTACTCCTGCATGACTGCTAATAATGATGAAAGATAGAGGGAGGGAGGAGGGAGGGAGGGAGGGAGATAGAAAGAGAAAGGGAGAAATAGAGAGGGAGAGAGAGAAAGAGAGGGAGAGGGGGAGAGGAAGAAAGTGTGAGGGAACGAGGGAGAGAGAAATAAAAAGAGGGAGGGTGAGAGATGAGAGAAAGAGAGGAGGGAGAAAGAGAAAGAGAGGAGGGAGAAATAGAGAGGGAATGAGGGAGAGAGAAATAGAGAGAGGGAGGGTGAGAGAGGGAGAGAAAGAGAGGAGGGAGAAAAGAGAGGAGGGAGAAATAGAGAGGGAATGAGGGAGAGAGAAATAGAGAGAGGGAGGGTGAGAGAGGGAGAGAAAGAAAGGGGGAGAGAGAGAAGGAAAGAGAGAGAATGGAGGGAGAGAGAGAAAGGAAGAGGAAGGGAAGGAGAGAAGGAGGGAGAGACACAGAGAGATGTGAACAGTCGTAGATCCGGCAATTATGAAGATTCGCATGGGGGACTCACGTGTGGCATAGAGGGCGATTTTATCGTTCTCCTCGTGCTTCAGAAGGTTTTCGGCATAGTTTAAACGGCTGCCTTTAAACCATTCGGGAACATCCACGATGCTCTTGGAGGGATCGATCACCTGGTGGGAACACATCCAGCATCCTTAACAGAAGACTTTGCAGCCACGTAGGGCACAAAGGAACAGTGTTATGAGGGTCTCTCTCTCTCTCTGTCCCTCCTCACCATCTGGGGGGCTCCATTAAGTCCAGTTAGATGGATGTGTTCCCCCCCTTGGAGAAAAACAGGACCAGACTGGGTTACTACTGGGATGGGGCACCACCAGGAAATCCAATCGGATGGGCCCATTTAAAAAAAGTTCCTTTGGAAGAAGGCGCTGCTTGCCTTCTGCTAAGAAAACTACAGGGAGTCCTCAAACTTATGACCGTTTAGAGACCGTTCGAAGTTCTGACAGGAGTAAAAAGAGTGGAGTTTTCAAAAACGAGGAGTTTTCCAGTTCTTATTGGCAGTCGTAAGTTAAGGACTACCCGTGGAGAGCCTTCCATTTTTACCTGACCTTAAAAGATGCTAATTAAGATCCAAACTCTTCATTTTATGAGCGGGAGGCTTTTAGGAAATCCCCAGATCAGATCAAAAGTCGAAAGACCTCCTGGATGAAGGCCATGCCAGACCAACTCTTCCACGCATGGCCGAGAAGACAAGCTACGTCCACCAACTTCAGCAGAGCTTGGACTCAAAAGTCAACTCTGCAATGACCTTGTTGGGGATCTACAGAACTTGTCCCAACTTGTCCCAAAGATGCTTTCTTTTTCAGGAGGCAACTGGACTTTCTTGTTTTTTGTTTTGAAGATGTTTTGCTTCTCATCCAAGAAGCTTCTTCGGCTCTGACCGGATGGCGGGCAAGGATTTATATTCCTTGCAGACAGCTGGTTATTTGCATCCTTTTAGAGGGTCATTGAGGCCACTTTATCTGTCACCCAAGTAGTGCAAATGGTTCCTGTAGTCTGCAATTTTATTTTTTCCCCTCTCTCAAAATCCATTCTATTCCCACACCACTCAAAGGGTGTTCATCCCAAATTGTGTAGCTAAGAATCGACATAAACAGTCATAAGTTTGAGGACTCCCTGTAGTTTTCTTGAAGAAAACTTGAAGAAGGAAGGAAGGAGAGAGGGAGATGTGGAAGGAGGGAAGGATGGATGGATGGATGGATGGAAGGAAGATGTGAGAGGAAGAAAGGAAGGCAAGCAATGCCTTCTTCCAAAGGAATCTTTTTTTAAACGGGCCCTGGTGGATTTCCTGGTGGTGCCCCATCCCAGTATTAACCCAGTCTAATCCTGTAGAGATTCTCAGTCATCCAGATCATAGTTGTCTCAAAGGTGCTTTTTTCAGGTAAACCCTCCAGGTGGCCCCAACGACCCTCTAAAAGGATGCAAATGACCAGCTTGTCCGCAAGGAATATAAATCCTTCCATTCCCCCATCATCCTGACAGAGCTGAAGAAGCTTCTTGGATGAGAAGAGAAACATCTTCAAAGAAAAAAACGGAAAGCCCAGCTGCCTCTTGAAAAAGCATCCTTGGAACAACCATGACCTGGGATGACAGACAATCCCTACCGACTTTCTCCCGCGGAGAAATAGTTTAAAAAGGCCAGGAAAGAGGAGATATTGACTTGCCAAATGATAGATAGCAATGGCCCCGTCAACTTTCGCTCACCCAAGCTGGAGAAGAAGACCTAGAATGAGGTGGAAAGTCACACCCACCATCTTCTGCGTGATTCAGTCCCCAATTAATCTGAATAATCCAGTGATCAAAAAAACAGCTGTGTCCCAATATCTCCGCGGTTGCCGCAAAGAACAGGGACTCAAGCTCTTTTTCAAAGCACCCAAAGGCAGGACAGGAAGCAAAGGGTGGAAATTAATCCAGGACAGAAGCAACCTGGGATTAAGGAGAAATTTCCTAACAAGGGAGAACAATTAATCGGTGGAACAGATTGTCTACAGAAGTTGTGGGCGTTCCATCCCGGGAGGTTTTTAAGAAGAGACTGGACAGCCAGCCACTTGTCTGGAAGGGTATAGGGTCTCCTGCCTGAGCAGGGGGTTGGACTAGAAGACCTCCAAGGTCCCTTCCAACTCTTGTCACCCTGCCAGCTTACCTCATCATAAAGCCGAGAAAAGACAATCCCGCTGAATTTCCAAAACTCTGCCCAGAAATCCGAATAATGCTGTACAGACCAGTGGTACAACTCGCTGTAGTTGGCTGGAAGCAAAAACAAGAAACCCCCATTAAAAAACCCCTCTCTTTAATTATGGTCCCTATAGAAAAAACCAATCGGCTAGTTGCTTTAACTGGCAAGAGTTTAAACCTGAGTTTTAAACTCCTTCCCTCCTTTTTTTTTTTTCTCAAAAGAAAGCAAATGAAGCTGTTCACAAATCGAACGTGTTTTTTTTTTTACAAGTTTTTACTCTCCATCTGCTCACGCGCAGCATCGGATGCAGAAGCCACCTGTCAGGCCTGGGGGGAAAAAAATAAAATAAAATAAAATAAAATTATTGGTTGCCTATTTCCTTCTCGGGAACAAACAGCCAGCTCCCTTCTCTCTCTCTCTCTTTCTCAAGCACCTGTAATGCAAAGCCCAATCAAAATCAGACAAATAATTTCTGTGTTTTGGCTAATACATCAAAGGAAGGAAGCAAAAAAAAAAAACCCCAAAACCCTCTGGTGCTATTTTTCTCTTCGTGATTTAGCGGACAAATGATGGCTCCATCTTGGCTTCTGGTGGGGGAGAGCCCCAGGCAAACAAACCAGATCTCTGAAATTGCTAGAGCAAACAGAAATCGCTTCTGGTTATTTGCTCTCCTTTTTATTTCCCTGGGAGAATAAGCAGGAAGAGATGCGTAAATGAGAAAGAAAAAATAAAAAAGAATGGAGGGAAGGGGAAGAGGATTATTTACAGAAGGGAAATTCTAAGTAACTATCACACGGTGCCAAGGGTACCAGAAGGCACCCCAATTCTACTCCTCTTCCCCTTAAAAGTTAATACAGTTAGTTCTCGACTTATGACGATTGAGCCCAATGCTTCTGTTGTTAAAGACAGCTGACTTTTCCCCCACCTGTTGTGGTTAGCCGGCAGCAGGTGCGGACGGCCGAGGAGAGCGAGGACTCAGGATGAGGGGCCAGGACCATCAGGGAGTGGACTGCTGCCTTCAGAGATTGTGGGGGCTGGCAGCGGCGATGAGGAGGTTCCCGAGGAGCCTGTGCCAAGCGCGCGTGCATGCAGGGTTGTTTGTAGGAAAGAGCAGCTGCAGCAGCACAGGTGACTCAGGAGTAAGGCTGCAAGAGTGCCCCTCCTTCAAGAAGATAAAAGCCAGCTTTGAAACGAACGTACTTTGCAGAAGGCAAAGACGTTTTGAAACTCCAGCCTCGTGGACATTCCAGTATCCTGAGTTTGTATTTGAAGATTCTTGTATTGCAAAGTATTTCTTGTCTGTTATCTTTTGGCAAGTCTCGCACAGTTTGGCAAGGCTTGTGCTTATCACAGTTCATTATTTTGCAGAAGCATTAACAGGTTTCTGTTCCATTTGTTGGAAAAAGGTGTGGGTCAGAGCACGACCTTCCTTGCCATAGTTGTTAAGTGAATCACTGAAATTATTAAGTTACCATGTTTCCCTGAAAATAAGACTCTGTCTTATTTTTTTTTGCCACCCAAAAAAGGCACCAGGTCTTATTTTGGGGGGGATGTCCTCCACTGACTAACCTCACTTGCGCGCATCGCCCCCGGCCACCTTTTTGCTGTCAGAGGCCTTCAGGAGCTTCTTCTAGGTCCAGCAAGGCTTTCCTAGAGGCCTCTGCAGCCGATAATAGAGCTCAGGATCGATCCAGAACTTTGTTATCAGCTCCAGAGCCTTCAGGAAAACCTTGCCAGCCTGCCAGCTTCAGAAGGAATCGGCCGGCAAGGCAGGTGTCGGGGTGTGCGAGGCCTGGCTGCAACTGTCCAAAGGTAAGTAGTCGGGCAGCTTCACCCTCCACCCACACCCTAGCTTAATTTTTACCAGTGCACTCTGGAGTGGGAGGGTCTTAATTAGGGCTTATTAGGGGGTAGGGCTTATATTGGGCGCATGTGTAAAAAAATGAAGCTAGGATTTACTTTCAGGGTAGGTTGTATTTTTGGGAAAACACGAGTAGTAACACAATCTGAAAATAACATTTAACACAGCATAGTACTTAAGCAAAATGGTTTGGTTGAAATCGGCATATGTGGGACTGATTGGGGTAGAAGACTCTAGGGGCGATACTGAAACATAATTTTATCGTTATTTTATTTATCTATACATGAAATTATTGTATTCTTTTGCAATTTCGTTTTAAAATGTCTTTTATTCCAATTCCATTTTAATTTTTTTTTTTAATCAGATTTTAGTAATAATTTGTGTCCGGAGCTCTGCACTTGGATATGGCCCAAGGGCTAATGAATAAAGTAAAGTAAGTAGTAACTCAATTGTTCAGTGAATCTGGCTTCCTCACTGATTCTGCTTGGCAAAAGGTGGCAAAAGGGGATCACGTCATCCCTGGGCAACCGTCGTAAGTATGAGTCAGTTGCCAAGCGCCTGAATTTTCATCATGTGACCGTGGGAATGCTGTAACGGTCATAAGTGTGGAAAAGGTGACCTTTTTCTTTTAATGCTGTTGTAACTCCAAATGGGCACTACATGAACGGTTGTAAGTTCAGGAGTTCCTGTATCTCAGGTTTTACCAAATCTGTCATTTATTTTTCCAGGTCTCTGAACATAGAATTGGTTTGCGCTAGCAGCGTTGTTTACTTGAAGAAGAGAAGCGGGCAAAACAAAGTTGCTTTGAAACTAAACCCAGGGATGATACCTAATTTATTTTCCATCCTATCCCCCCTCCGTTTCACAAACCCACACCCACAATCACACCTGCAAACTCCAGCATCAGCTGAGCAAAAAATGTGAAAAGGAGGGCAACAGCTTTCATCAAATGCTTTTGCACATATTTTTTTTGGGGGGGTGGGGGAAAGATAACAACAATCTCTTTTAAGTTTGCAAAAAGAATCACAGGGGACCTTGGCTTAAAATTCCCCTTCCCCATCTATCCAAAGACACGCCGCATTTATTTTTCACATCAAGAATCAAGAGAGAAAACAATTGCCTGGTTATTCTTCCACGGGTAAATAGGAGGCCCAGATTTAAATATACAACAGCATTGCAAGACACAACGGATCAAATGTGTTGTGTATCCGCACACGCGTTGACACTTTAGGGCCCAAAGCAGGAAAGTCGTAATGTCCCAAGTGGCCGGAACTATAAGACCTATAGCACCTCTTCCCACGGGAGATGTCCTCGATTTACGACAATTGAGCCCCAAATTTTTATTGCTATGGTTAAGTGAGTTTTACATGGTGGTTAAGTGAACCCAGTGACTTTTGCTAGTCAGAAGATTGCAAAGAGGATAGCATGACACACACACACACACACACACACACACACACACACACACCTGGACACTGCAGCCCTCATAAACATGAGTCAGTGGCCAAACATTGGATTTTGAAGGGGATGATGCGACGGTCGTAAGTCTGAAAAATGGTCATTAATCAGGGTTTTTTTTCATTGCCGTTCTTACTTCGGTCACAAAATGAACTGTTGTAAGTCAAGCACTACCTGTAGTTCAAAATCTCCTCGGTAGCTGTCTTATTCCTGCTCATTGCAAAAATTAGCAACCTAAAAACTGGGGCGGGGGGAGAGAGAGAGAAAACAGCTTCCATCCCAGGGCAGCAAACTCTATTTAATTCTCCTGTATTGTGCAATATTCATGCAATATCAAGGCTCTTCAATTCAATTGTATAGAATGTGAAGGATGTGCGTTTGTGTTTTATTTTCATAGTCATAATGTACACTGAAGATGGCATTTAATTTTGTTGCACGAGGTGCAATTAACAATAAGGTAAACTAAACTAAAATCATCCCCCCCACCCCTTGGAAGAAACGAGAAACCTTATTCAATGTTCCTTTTTTACAGCCTACTGGGCACATGGAAACGCACAACCTGCCCTCTTTGGGGGAAATCAACACACACACACACACACACACACACACACACACACACACACACACACGACAGCATTCACACAATGCATTCCCCCCCCCCTCTCTTTTCTACAGGATGAGATAGAGAGGAAAGGCAAAGGGGAAGAGAAACCAGGCAGCTGATTTAAAGCTACGTTGAACTACAGCTGAAAGATGGTTCCAAGCCCAATGCAAAATGCTGATTTGTACAAGCCTTGAGGACTAGAGGTCCAGTTTCTTGAAATAATTTAAAAAAGGAAAAGAAAAGAAAAAGCCCAGATTTGCTCTGGAAGATGATCCAGTTCCTCGTGAGTCAGGGCTGAAATATGGTTGCACGGTTACATTCTGGGATCCTATTGGTTGCAAGGCCAAAAAAGGGGTGGGTGGGTTTCAGGCTGTATCACCCCCCCACACACACACACAACGGAGGCCTCGAGTTCCCATTTATTTTATTATAGGTTTATTGAATTTGGACGACACCGGTCTCCTCGACAAGGCAACTCCAGGCATCTCACCTGTTATAAAAGCCTTAAGGGGGGCCCCTCTCTGCTGGCAAGCACACCTGAAGACCCTTTGTTCACAGGTAACCCTGCCGGCTTGCAAATTATGTCCAAGCTTGTCGTTCCTGGGATTTGCATAAAGTTTTCGATCTTGCATCAGCCAAGCTGAAGACAAGTCATCGGAAGGATAAATAGGTGACAGGATGCAGAATGGCTGGGCATGTGCAACGCACCCGACAGGTTCATTCAAAATTTGTGTTAGATAAGCGAGATGAACTGGAGGAGGGGAGAAGAGTAGTGGGGGGAGGGGACTGGACCAGCTCCAACTTTTGGGGCAGTGAGACTACATCCTCTCCCCATGGGTTCATTCACAAACCAGATCACACACCACAGTGCCCTGCAGCGCCATTGAAGCTCCACTTATCATGCCTTATCAGCCTCTGCTGCTCCAAGGTAGACTCCATCCCTCTCTGGAGGCTCCACTTATCATACCCCATCATCCTCTGCTGCTCCAAGGTAGGCTCCTTCCTCCTCTGGAGGCTCCACTTATCAAGATTCATTGCTTCCCCCGCTTCCAAAATGCATTTAAACAATATAATAAAAGCACGATCCCTTTAGGGCAATCCAGCTTTCCCTCCCGCTGGAAAAGCCAGGCGCCTCTCCCAGCAGAGGCAACCCCCAGATCCAATAACACACACACACACACACACACACACACACACACACACACACTGCAATCCTCATCAACCCAGAGAAGAAGGCAAGGTTAACAAAGGATGCTGGCATCTCATTTGCGGATGGCGCCAGGTTGCCGATCCAAGCAGCGCACTCCGGCTCTCTTTGCAATTGCGGGGCGCCCCGCGCAACCTACCTTGCAGGGCCGTTGTGGGAGAAGCGGTTCTGCCTCCTGGGAGGGAACTGGGGGGGCAACGGGAAAGGGAACCAACCCGGCGAATGGACGGACGGAGCGTCGCTTTCTTTGCCCGGCTTCCCCGCAGGGCGGGGGGGGGACTCACCTAAGCGGATGCCGTAAGCCGCGGTGACCGCCGCCCTGAAGCGGTCCATGCTGGTGTTGCGCTTGGAGTCCGGCTCCCACATCCGCTGCGCTTCCATGATCTCCAGCTCCCCAGACATCGTCGACAAACTGAGCACAGCCCCGGCTTCGCCTCCGCTGCCCGCTTCACTCTACGGAGCCCCACCACTTCGCCGGTCCGAGCAGGACTGCGGGGCTCCGCCTCCTGCCGGCTCCTTTTATAGGACGCGTCACCTCTTCGATATCCTCTTCCCCAGCCGGTGAACTTCCGCCAATCCCAAAAAATAGTGCGCGGAGCGAAAGGCCGATCTTTGTAAGGGGAACGAGCGTGAACAACGTGGGCTGCAAGTAAAATAATAATACAATAATGCAATAGTAATATTGTAACAAAATATAAAATAAAATAATATAAAATATAAAATAAAATATAAAATATAAAATAAATATAAAATAAAATAATATAAAATATAAAATAAATAATATAATATAAAATAATATATAATATATATATATAATGTATAATATATAATGTAAAATGTAAAATGCAAAATGCAAAATGCAATACACAATACACAAAATATAAAAAATAAAATAAAATAAATATAAAATATAAAATATAAAATAAATATAAAATAAAAAGACCATTTAAAGACCACTCAAAGCTACAGCGGCGCTGGAAAAGGTGACTTACGACCACTTTTTTCACACTTGACGTTGCGGAATCCCCATGGTCACGCAGTCCAACCGACTCATATTTACTACAACCGCAGCTTCCTGGGGTCACGTGATCCCCTTTTGCGACCAGCATAATCCACCGGGAACCCTGATTCACTCAACAACAGTGTGACGTATGCGACGTTGAAAAGTGGAATTGAAACTCACTGAATGACCTTCTCACTTAGCAACAGCAACGTCGAGCTCCATTGTGGTCGTAAGTCAAGGACATTTTTTTGGACTTTTACTGCTGACAAATGGGCGTGGTGGTGGAAATGAGTTGGTGATTTGATGATTAATAGTTGAATATGGGAGGAAGGGGATTCTGTAAGGCCAACCCTCAAAGAGAGACAATGTTAGTTTGTAACTGCTATAAAGGCGATCTGACAGTTTCTTTAAATATCTTTTTCTATCCGTATTATATCTTGCACATATATATCTATTACCTTTCATTGTCCTTAACTTTTTTTAATATATAATTGTTCAGGTTTATCTTTTATCCGTGTAAAACTCTGCAATAAAAATTATCGATTTAGGAATATGTAGATTTTGACTTTCCTCTAATTGCGAGTCATGTTTTTTATTCTATTATTGTATAATTCTATTTGTTTAATTATTATTATTATATTTTATTCTATTAACCTTCTCATCCTCCCTAGTACCTATTTCTTCCCACTTTTGACTATTTCCATGTAGCTTGTATCTTTACAATCTATATTGCTTTATTTGTTTTCCTAGTATGTTTTGATTGCGTATTAGTAACCTATGTATGATTTGATTGCTTATAGTAACCTAGGACTATCATTAAGTGTTGTATCTTACGATTCTTGATGAATGTATTTTATTTTTTTCTTATGTATTCTGAGAGCAGATGCACCAAAGACAAATTCCTTGTGTGTCCAATCACACTTGGCCAATAAAGAATTCTATTCTATTCTATTCTATTCCTTATTCTATTCTATTCTTCATTCTATTCTATTCTATTTTTATGACAACTCTGCGAGGTAGGCTAGGTTGAAGAATAGAGGTAGAATTAGGTGAATCAGGAAGCTTCCAGGACACCAAATTACTGTGAAATTTAAAATACAAGTAGCCCTCGACGTAAAACAATTCATTTAGTGACCATTCAAAGTTGCAACGGCACTGGAAAAAATGACTTCAGACTTTGTTCACACTTATGACCGTTGCAACATCCCCATGGTCACATGATCAAAATTCAGACACTTGGCAACTGACTCATACTTATGACCGTTGCAGGAGTCATGCAATCCCCTTTTGCAATTTTCTGACAAGTCAAACGGGGAAGCCAGATTCACTTAACAAACCATGTTGCTAACTTAACAGCTGCAGTGATTCACTTAACAACTGAGGCGAGAGAGGTCATAAAATGGGGCAAAACTCACTTTAAGAATGTTTCACTTAGCAACATAAATGTTGGGCTCAATTGTGGTTGTAAATCGAGGACTACCTGCATGTATGTATGCATGCATACATGCATGCATACATACATAAATATAAACAAAGCAACACACTCAAACCCAGATTCTATGCAAGAAAACCCTCAATCCAATAAATCTGCCTTAAACTAAATTATGTTTACCCATTAATACATTTGCTATAATGAAATGTTCAGGGAGGGGGGGAAAACCTTAAGATTTAAAAATAAAATACATTACATTTTCTTTCTTAATTTTTCAATTTGTTCAGATTTATCTTTTAGGCTGGTAAGTCGCCTTGTGGCGAAAGAAACAGCCCACCAATGCCATCAATAAATTAATAAACACAAATCTGCCGTTAAAAAAAAATTAGTTTAAAAAGAAAAAGCATCGCACTCAAATAAACCCAAATTCTGTACAAAACAAAAAACAAAATAAAACAGAAATCCAACCCTGGATTGTATTTTAAAAGAAAACAATAAATCAAGTTTTAAACTTTGTTCTATTTATTTCATACATGCGATGTAATGTGATGTACAGAAATTAAGAATTAAATGCAAATGTGTAGAAACCCAGATAAGGCTCAAAAACGCCAAATTGGGGTTCAAACCACCCCAGAGCTGGCACCTTTGGAGGCAGAGGGCGGAGGGATCCGTGGCATCAGCGCACCACAACGAGATGCGGCTCCCCCATTGGTGGATCTGGCTCTGGCCCCACATCAGCCCAGAGTCTCCAGCATGGACCATCCAGCAAGCAATGAGAGGGCTGGGGCCCTCCTCAACCAATCAGGAGGAGAGGTTGTGCTGGCACTCACACCGCGAAAGGCCAATGGGTGCCAGAGCTGCGGAGAGGCGTGCCCAATCCGAGCTCGGCTTTCATGGTATGGGGGTGGGGGGAAAGGATCAAGGAAGTTCATTGATTGGATTGGATTTGCACACTCAGCAGTGGGGAAGAGGGGGGTTTGGGGAATTGTGATTGATTTTGGTTTGCACACCCAGCTATAAGAGAAGAGGAGGATTTGGGAAAGTAGTTTATTTTGATTTGCACACCCAGCTATAGGGAAGAGGATGATTTGGGAAATTGATTTATTTTGGTTTGCACACTCAGCTATAAGGGAAGAGGATGATTTGGGAAATTGATTCATTTTGGTTTGCACACCCAGCTATAAGGGAAGAGGATGATTTGGGAAATTGATTTATTTTGGTTTGCACACCCAGCTATAAGGGAAGAGGATGATTTGGGAAATTGATTTATTTTGGTTTGCACACTCAGCTATAAGGGAAGAGGATGATTTGGGAAATTGATTTATTTTGGCTTGCACACTCAGCTATAAGGGAAGAGGATGATTTGGGAAATTGATTTATTTTGGTTTGCACACTCAGCTATAAGGGAAGAGGATGATTTGGGAAATTGATTTATTTTGGTTTGCACACTCAGCTATAAGGGAAGAGGATGATTTGGGAAATTGATTTATTTTGGTTTGCACACCCAGCTATAGGGAAGAGGATGATTTGGGAAATTGATTTATTTTGGTTTGCACACTCAGCTACAAGGGAAGAGGATGATTTGGGAAATTGATTTATTTTGGTTTGCACACCCAGCTATAGGGAAGAGGATGATTTGGGAAATTGATTTATTTTGGTTTGCACACTCAGCTATAAGGGAAGAGGATGATTTGGGAAATTGATTTATTTTGGTTTGCACACTCAGCTATAAGGGAAGAGGATGATTTGGGAAATTGATTTACTTTGGTTTGCACACCCAGCTATAAGGGAAGAGGATGATTTGGGAAATTGATTTATTTTGGTTTGCACACCCAGCTATAGGGAAGAGGAGGATTTGGGAAAGTAATTTATTTTGGTTTGCACACTCAGCTATAAGGGAAGAGGAGGAGTTGGGAAATGGTTTATTTTGATTTGCACAGCCAGGCTTGGGGAGCAGAATTTGGGAAATTCTTGGCCGGCCCTGAGGCTAAAAAAAGAGAGACCTTCAGTCAACAAGGAGTTGTTGCAATCCTTGGCCACGGAGTTCATGATGGGGTGAGCAGATGGGCAAACCCAAAGCAGAGGGTGGATAGGTCAGGATCCCCTTTGAACCTGAGTAGCCTCCATATTTTGAAAGTCACTAAAAAAAGAAAAGTTGGATGGGTGGATTTGGAAAGTGGGCAGAGGTGGGGCAGAAACAAGGCAATGTTGGCTCAGCGGAAGAGTTGAGTAGGCCACTAAAGTTGCTGACTAGCCTTGGATCACCTCCTGGCTCAAATTTACACAATTACACACAATTACTTCACAGATCTAAGGCGGGGTTTCTCAACCTTGGCAGCTTGAAGATGGGTGAATAGACAGGGAATTCTGGGAATCAAAATCGTCTTCCAGTTGCCAAGGTTGAGATGCTGGTTTAAGGAGGGAAAACTTTCATCTTTGCACCGATTGTGGTTTGGTCAGTGATAGGTTAAGTAAAATCTCCAGCAGAATTCTTCCCTCCCCTTCCTGATGGCGGTTATAAACCAAGATGACCATTAACCTAGTTGTTTTGCCTAGGGTGGGTTGAAGAAGGAAGGAAGGAGGGAGAGAGGGAGATGTGGAAGGATGGATGGAAGGAAGGAAGGAAGGAAGGAAGGAAGGAAGGAAGGAAGGAAGGTGTGAGAGGAAGAAAGGAAGGAAGAGAGATGTGGGAAAAAGGAAGGGAGGAAGATGTGGGAGATCTGGGAAGAAGGAAGGAACGAAGGGAAATGTGGGAGGAAGGAAGGAAGGAAGATGTGGGAAGAAGGAAGGAAGGTGTAAGAGGAAGAAAGGAAGATAAATAGATGTGGGAAGAAGGGGGAAGCAAGCAAGGAAGGGAGGAAGATATGAGAGGAAGGAAGGAAGAGAGATATGGAAGGAGGGAGGGAGGGAGATATGGGAAGAAGGAAGGAAGGAAGGAAGATGTGGAAGGAAAATGTGAGAGGAAGAAAAGTAGATAGATGTGGGAAGAAGGGAGGAAGCAAGCAAGGGAGGGAGGAAGATGTGAGAGGAAGGAAGGAAGAGAGATATGGAAGGACGGAGGGAGGGAGGAAGGGAGATCTGGGAAGAAGGAAGGAAGGAAGGAAGGAAGGAAGATGTGAGAGGAAGAAAAGAAGATAGATGTGGGGAGAAGAAGGGAGGAAGATGTGAGAGGAAGGAAGAGAGATATGGAAGGAGGGAGGGAGGGAGGAAGGAAGGGAGATGTGGGAGATATGGGAAGAAGGAAGGAAGGAAAATTCAAATTTGAAAATTAAGATAAACCTGGATGAAATGAGGGGTGACAATCAGACAATACTGACAATAAATTGATAACTCCCTTTTGAAAGGACCCTCGGAACTCATTTCTGCAGACCTTTTTTTTTTTTTTTTCATTTTTCTCCCTTCTGCTTTTCCTTTCCTTCTTTCTCTCCCTCTTTCTCTCGCTTTCCCGTCTTCCCCTTGGAGGGAATGCAACATTCCCCCCCTTTTTAACACCCCCATTCCCCAAACACCCCCGAGCAGCCTGGCTCAGGCCCGGCAACCCGGAGCGCGCCAGGAGCGCAAAGAGCGCAGCCAAACCCCGGCCGCCTCGGCTTTTCCCTCGCCGCGGAGCTGCGCCGGAGCCTCCTCGGCCGCGAGAGAGCGCTGCCCGGCCGGGCGAGAGCGGCCGAGCCCCAGGCGGGGCGGGGAAAGCGGGAGTTGTGGGTGGGGGGAAACCGCGAGCCGAGCGCGCCCGGCTAAAGCGCACGAGCGAGGAGCGCCATGGCGAGCTGGGCTCGGGGCGCGCTGGTGCTATTGGTGCTGGTGCTGGTGCCGCTGCTGCTGCTGCTGGCCGGGCCCGGGGCGAGCGGGGCTCGGGGGTCCCGGAGCGCCGACAAGCAGAACAGCTTCCGGAGGGCAGCCAGCGGCGTCTACCAGGGCGCCAGCGGCCTCCTGGGCGAGGAGAACGTGCGCGCCCTGCAGAAGGTGAGCGGCGCCCGGAGGGTCGGAGCAAAGAAGGGAGAGAAAGTGAGGAGGGCGGGAGAGAGTAGAGGAGGGGTCTGAGGCTCTGGCCCCGTGGGGACAGGGGTTGAGAAGGGGGTCCCCGACTTTGGCGGGGGGCGGCCAGGAGGGAGATTGGAGAGGTCCCCGCTGGCCCACTGGAGAGGTGACCTGGTAGGTGGGATGGAGAGGACCAAAGATAGTGGCGGGTGGGTGGGGGTCCTGATTGACCCGATGGGGGGTGCCCACAAGGTGACCTGATGGTGTTGGAGGGCACGATGCTGGGGGTGAGGATGAAGATGGTGGGGGCTTCTGAGAACATGGTGGTGAGGATGACCAGAGAGGTTGGGGGTCCTGGTTGACTTGTGGGGGAAAGGTGTCCACAAGGTGATCTGAAGGTGTGTGGGGGAAAGTGAACATAGTATAGGTTCCTTCAGTCGGGTAGACCAAAGATGTCCTGTCCCAAAGGTGCTTTTTTTCAGGAGACAACTGGACTTTCTTGTTTGTTTTTGAAAGACATTTTGCTTCTCATCCAAGAAGCTTCTTCAACTCTGACGGGATGGTGGGGAACGGAAGGATTTATATTCCTTGCAGACAGCTGGTCATTTGCATCCTTTGAGAGGGTCATTGAGGCCACTTGGAGGTATATCTGTGTCCTCAAGGTCACCTGAATGGGGCTCCTGCTTTTTTGTAGCCTGCAATTTTTCTCTGGAAATCCATTCCTACTCCCACTTCATCCAAAGGATGTTCATCCCAAATTGGACTTTTTTCTTTTGAAGACATTTCGCTTCTTATCCAAGAAGCTTTTTCAACTCTGACGGGATGGTGGGGAATGGAAGGATTTATACTGCTTGCAGACAGCTGGTCATTTGCATCCTTTGAGAGTGTCATTGAGGCCACTTGGAATTTTATGTGTCCTCAGGGTCATCTGAGTAGTGCAAATGCCCCCTGTACTCTGGACTTTTCCCTATGAAAATCCATTCACACTCCCGCACCATCCCAAGCGTGTTCAGCTACAATTTGGGACATCCATGACCTGGATGACTGAGGATCTACAGATGTTGGGTTGGCCCAGTTGGGGGGGACCCACAAGGTGACCCACATGGTGGTGTGGATGGTGTTAGTGATGATGGTTAGGTTGGTGGTGAGAATGTTGGGATGAGCTTGCCGGAAAGTGAACTTGGTCATAAGGATGACTGGGAAGGTTCAGTGTCTTGGTTGGCCCACTTGGCGTGCCCCACTGGAATGTTGAACTGATGATGGTGGGGTTGGTCATGAAAGTGAACCTGGTCATGGTGGTGACAACCGGAGATGTTCGGTGCTCTGGTTGGCCCCGTTGATGTGCCCACTGGAAAGGTGACCTGAAGATAATGTTGGGAAAGGCATCGGAGAAATGGGAGAAGATGTGCTGCTCGTTCAACCAGAAGCAGATGGACCTCAATGATCTCCATCTCAGCACCTCCTCGATGGCATGTTATGAGTCACTCGAGGCTGCTCAAAACAAGAAGGCCCTAATAAGAAGGGAGATTAATCAATAATATTATCCAGTAAATGTCGTGAGGAGATGGCTGAGATGAAATTCTGTCATGGGGAATTCTGTCAGGGTCGAGGAGAAGGTCGTTATAGTTGTAGCAAGGAAGGCTTGGTTTCCCAAAGGTGCTTTTTTCAAGAGACAACTGGACTTTCTTGGTTTTTTTCTTTTTCTTTTGAAGACGTTTCGCTTCTCATCCAAGAAGCTTCTTCAGCTCTGATGGGATAGTGGGGAACGGAAGGATTTATATTCCTTGCAGACAGCTGGTCATTTGCATCCTTTTAGAGAGTCCTTGAGGCCACCTGGAGATTTACGTGTGTCCTTAGGGTCAACTGAGTGGTGCTCCTGGTTCCTGTAGTCTGCAATTTTCGGACACAGGACACAGATAAACCTCCAAGTGGCCTCAACGACCCTCCAAAAGGATGCAAATGACCAGCTGTCTGCAAGGAGTATAAATCCTTCCATTCCCCACCATCCCATCAGAACTGAAGAAGCTTCTTGGGTGAGAAGTGAAACGCCTTCAAAAGAAAAAACAAGAAAGTCCAGTTGCCTCCTTAAAAAGCATCTTTGGGACAACCAGGACCTGGAGGACAGAGAATCTCCACAGACTGTTAAGACTTGGTTTCTTTCTCTTGGATGTCCTTCTGGGCCTGTCCATGTTCCCTCTTGCACCCGAGACTTTCTGTGAGTGAACTGTGGCACTTTTCCTTCCCTTTTGGAAGGAGAAGACTACCCAAAACCAAAGAAAGACCAGAGAATTCAAGAGATCTTTTTCGGCTTAACCTTCATTGGCCAAACATTCTTTCCCGGATCTTTTTTTCCTTCCTGGCAATCGGTTTTTTGCCGCTTCACAGCTCCTCAACCGTTGGGAGCACATGACAGGAACTTCTCCCTCGGCACGTACGGCTTCAAAATCCAGTGTATGATTCATAAATACCTTCCTGCGGCATCCTTTAGTCGCTTTCTCTTTTAATTGTGGGGGCAAGGCAAGTCCAGCCTATGGGTAGATCCCTGGCTGGCTAAGGAATTCTGGGAGTTGAAGTCCACAAGTCTTAAATGTTGCTAAGGTTGGAGACCCCTGCTTTAGAGGAATGGATTGCTTTAGTGCTTTTAAGTGCTTAAAGCACTTAAAATTTATAGGATGCGAAGAGTCTTTTTATGTTTTGCCTTTCCAGTTTTTCTCGAGACTGACGGAGCGATTTGTATACGGAGTGGACCTTCTCGTAGATACATTCTGGAGAATATGGACAGATCTTCTAGATGTCCTCGGAATTGATGGTAGGTGGGCAAAAGAGTAGTTGGGGGCGGTTCTTGTGTTTCCCGAGCTTACTTGGATTTTATTTCTTTTTATTTGATTATTGAATTTATGTGCCATCTACCTAACTGGCAAGAACTTAGGACAACTTGATTGTCACTTTGAATGTACACTGATCGGCAGACATTAAAATGAAATTTCGTTGCATGCAGTTCTCAAAGAGTCTCCACCTGTAATATGCACTACATAAATATGACAAAATGTTTTCCCAAAAATATGACCTATCCTGAAAGTAAGTCCTAGCTTGATTTTTACATGTGTGCTCAGTATAGATATGCCCTGCTACTTACCTTACCAGTTGTAGCCAGGCCTCACACACCCCGACACCTGCCTTGCCGGCACATTTCTTCTGCCGCCAGCAAGGCTGGCAAGGCTTTCCTGAAGGCCTCTGTAGCTGATAACAAAGCTCTGGATCGATCCGGAGTTATCGGCTGCAGAGGCCTTCAGAAAAGCCTTGCCGGCTACAGAAGAAGAAGTTCCTGAAGGCCCCTGACAGTGAAAAGGAGGCCGGGGCCGACGCATGCAAGTGAGGTTAGTCAGTGGATGACATCCCCCCCGAAAATAAGACCTGGTGCCTTTTTTGGTGGCAAAACTATATATAAGACAGGGACTTATTTGGGGGAAAACACTGGTAAATAAATACAAAATGATGCATATATCCACATATATTATATGACATGGAGAAACAACACAGTTTAGTTTATCTCTCCAATTTATTACATGAACATGGCGAGAGAAACGAATCTTGCGAGTTTGCCAGATGGATGGCTGATGGCAGGAAAACTTGGTTCTTTTATCATTTATGGACTTCAACTCCCAGAATTCCTGAGTGTGCCATAAAAGGTTCCCTATCCCTGGCCTACTGGTTTTTTAGTTGTGGGGGGAAATCAATTTTTGACTTGAATGGGACTGTTTAATATACAAATGTAGGACATATTTGTAGCCCCACATATTTGTCCTACATTTGTATATTAAACAGTCCCATTCAAGTCAAAAATTGATTTCCCCCCACAACTGAAAAACCAGTAGGCCAGGGATGGGGAACCTTTTATGGCACACTCAGGAATTCTGGGAGTTGAAGTCCATAAGTGATAAACGAGCCAAGTTTCCCTACCCCTGGCCTAGGGTAGTGGTGGCTAACCTTTTTGGGTTTCCATTGCTAATCGAAGCCCTTCCAAAGCGACTTGCATCTGATTTTACGATCTTTGATTTAAGCAAACCAAACTTAAGTGTGGTTATTAAGTAAATGATGTTGGTTGTAAAGCGAATCCGACTTCTCCACCCTTTGCTTGTCGGAAGCCAACTGGGAAGGTCATAAATAGCAATCAGGTGACACCCGACATGCTGGGATAAATACACAACCATTACCAAGCACCCAAATTTTGATCTGGGGACTCTGCGACAGTCATCGGTATGAGGATCGCTTGCAAGTCGCTTTTTCAGGGCCGTTGTAATTTCAAACCATTGCTAAATGAATGGTTGTAAGTTGAGGACTACCTTTTTATTTTCTTTTAATCCCTTCCATTGGGGTGGAATCAGGCCGATTGAATGGAGCTGAGCGTTTACAGTCCGGATGCCTTTCCTGACGCCTACACAGTGCTCACAGCAGACAATTTTTACTTATTGCGCCCAGAAAGAGAAATACCTGCCATAGAACCAAACTTGCAATCTCCTGATTATGAGCTCCACCTCTGGGCCACCATGCCGCTCACATTAAGGACTACCTATATCATCATCATCATCGTTGATGATTAATGATCCCATAATCCCTTGCACGGTGGAGTTTGTGCAACTGAATAAAGTTAGTGACCACACCTCTCTATCCTATGTGTTAAATTATATCACCATGTATTTCCCCCATACTCCTAATATCCATGCGTTCCCTCATGATCATCTTCATTTACTTGTGGGGTGGAGTGAGAGCAACTGAACTGAGCTAGCTGAGTATTTACTGGCCAGATGTCCTTCCTGTTGCCAGTGCGGAGTTTTGTTCAGGAGATGTATTCTCATTGTGCCCAGAGAGAGAAATATCTGCCTCTACCTAGAATCAACCTCATAGCCTCCTGATTGTGAGGCGAGAGCTCCACCTCTAGGCCACCATGCCGGTCACATTAAGGACTACCTATAATACAGCCTTAAAATCCAACGAATGATTTTTGTTTTCATTTGTCGCTTGTTTTCCTACCTCAGCGGAGTGAGCATTGATGTTTTGTGCGTTGATTTCTTTTTTTCCAGGATCCAACCTGACCCATTATTTCAGCCACACCGCCCTCGCCAATAATCCCGCCCGGGCCCTTTTGCTGATCGGCGCCATCTTGTTGGCTTATTGGTTCGTGTCTCTTCTCCTCGGATTCTTCTTCTATCTCTTGCACGTCCTGTGCGGGCGTTTCTTCTGGATCATCCGGATTGTCCTCTTCGCTCTTTCCTGCGTCTACATCCTCCAGAAGTACGAGAGCGAACCTGAACACGCCGTCCTTCCCCTCTGCTTCGTGGTCGCCGTTTACTTCATGACGGGTCCCGTAAGCTTCTACTGGAGGAGGAACAGCCACAACACCTTGGAGGAGAAGATTGACCACCTCGAAAGCCAGATCAGGCTTCTGAACATCCGCCTGTCCCGCGTGATCGAGAATCTGGACCGAGGAGGCGACTAGCGGGAAAGTCACCCTCCGGATGGGAGAACGGATGATCGCCACGTCTCCACGACGAGGTGGACTTTGGGGTAAAGGACGTGTGCGCCATCCAGCCGTTTATCTTTGCGCATAGCTTATCCATCCATACCCTGAACGAAACATGAATGAACTCATAAGATAGATTAGCTATATGTTCAGAGATGTTTGCCACGAGTAGAATTTTATCTGCTGTTTTCCAAGCATTTGAAACATCTTTTTTATAAAAAAAAAAGAAAAAAATATTAGGGAGGGAGATTTGATAAAGGCCAATGGAGTCATTCGTCTCAAAACGAGGAAATTCTCTATAAACCTTATGCCCGTTTTTACCTCTGGAAAGAAGGAAGGAAGCACGAATTCAACCTGAGAGAAACAGTTGTGAGGATCGGGTTTTTTTGTTCCTATTTTCCATCTTGCCTTCAGGGATAGTTTCATTTTGTGCCTGGTTTTGTTTTGTTTTTTCACATAATTGCAAAGGAAAAAATAAATTATTTGAGTCCGATCCGAATATGGTTCACCCTGAAATTTTGAAAGCAAGATGTTGCGTCTTTCGGATGTCGACCAAGAGCATCAAAACTGCTTCTGTATTTTTTTTTTCCTCCCATCAATTTCATTAAAAACAGGCCCCTTTTTAGCCTACACACACACACACACACACACACACACAAAACAGTCCACCTTCTTATAAAATAGTTGAGCTCTTCCTGCTGAATTCTTTTGGCTGTCCATGTTGGCTCGATGTCTTTGGTGCAACTTAAGCAAAAGACCTTGAGGAAGAAACTGGGTGTCAGTCAGATAATATTAGCTGGGCTGCATAACGGCAGAAGAAAAGCTGGCTTTTCAGAATGGAAGTCACATTTCTATCAAAATTACGCGTTGCCTGAAAAAAAAGAGAAAGGCAGAAATAACCCCAAGCAGCCTCAGTTTGACTCATTTTTAAAACACCGCAACCACGATCGGTGACAGATTTTAAAAGCGATGCCAAAAGAAAAGAAAAGAAAAGAAAAGCTGGGATATCATACGGGAATCTATTAGCATTAACGTGGCAATAAATTCCATAAAATCGTCAACTTCAGAAGGATCCGTGCTTCATTTATTGAAAAAAAAATTTTTTTAATCACAATGGATAATATGGAGAGGGGTGATTGTGTTCAGTCCTTTAAAAAGCGGAGTGGCTAATTTGGTTTGCCACGAAAAAAAATTGCCCAAGTGACCATTTGAAGTTCATGGTGTAAATGGTACCTGCAAAGGCGTAAACTATCAGGGCCAAGTTTCAAAGAATTAACTTTTTTCCCGCACGTGTTTCTAACCTCAAAAAACACGTAACTCCTTTTTTGCTTGAAGACCTATTCCGTTCATTTTCCTGAGAAAAACTGGAAGCTGTGGGAAGAGTTAGCAGCTCCTGGCCTTGTGATCCCCCTTTTTTTGGGTGCCTGTGGAAATGACATTATAGACTTGTCAAAGCTTGTGAGTTAGTAAGTGTCTCCTTCCTTCCAGGAAAAAAACAACAACATTTTTTCAAGGTTGCCACTGAGTCCCAATCGTTCCTGAAGGAAGATCCTCCAGAAAACACAAAACTACCGCTTTTCTTCAGCGATTGAATTCTTCAAATAAAAGAACAAAGATTCGCGATTTTTATTCTTGCAGAATAACGAAAAGGCTACTGGAATTGAGAGAATGTTGGTTAAAATGAAACTCCCTCCTTTAAATCGGCTTCTCATTAGTGGCGATGCAGGAGCTAGTAAAAATATATAGATGTATATGTATAAATAGATTTGATATACACAGCATTTTGTTTTGTATAAGGTTATAGTTTAAAAGAATATTATATATATATATATATATATATATATATATATATATATATATATATATATATATATATATATATATATACACACACACACACACACACACACACATATATATATGTTTTCTTAAGTTTTCACAGGTATTTATATGTATGGTATTCAGCTTTTTTGGGTATTTTCCCACGTCATTATAGTTGTGCTTTTAAAGTTGTAGCAACGTTTTGGCAGAATCTCATCTGCCAAAATCAGGCTTCTGTATTGTGTTCTCACAATATTGACTCACAGACGAACACAATACAGAAGCCTGATGATGGCAGATGAGATTCGGCCAAAACATTGCTACAACTTTAAAAGCACAACTATAATGACGGGAAAATACCTGAATAAAGCTGAATACCATATACATACATGCAGTATGTATATATATGTGTATATATACAGATATATACATATATATATATATATATATATATATATATATATATATATATATATATATATATATATATACATACATGCATACATACATCACACACACACACACACACACACACACACATACATACATACATACATACATACATACATACATACATATTGCCCCTGCTGCCTTGGTGCAGATTTGGCTAAATAAAATTATCTTTTATTTAAATTAAACAGGAGCACAAACTATTGTACTTGAAATAGATTCTTCTTGCCATTTCCTTGCAGAGTTTTGAAAGTGACGGTGACCTTAACTTATTTTTTTTCCTCTTATTCTATAAAAATACAAATGTGGATGGATTTTTATTGCTTTATTTTTCTTCTTGCTACCGTTCACTTCTCCTGTGGATAGTACCGTAGAGATATTTCTTTTTCACCTTTGCTCATCTAGAGACCTAGAAAATACCCTGCTTTATAGAAAATGGGTGTTGGTAGTCTATTTATTCAACATGTAAGTTAATGGAAAAGCATGAAGCATTGCAGTCAATTATTGATGGCTGTAGTTGGCCATGTGCAGTAGTAAAGTGTTTAATTTGATTTGTCATTCAGGGAAGCAGAGGTGAAATGTTCAAACTAACCAGCTGTGATTCTCTTTTTACAAACCTTAGTTTCTGAATTGGTACCAGTCCCCCACCCGCTTCGTCCCCCCCCCCCAGGCTGAATTAAGGTTGGATTTGCACTGTTGTTAATTCCTAACAGTTTGGAAAAACAGTTTTGCAATGCATGCCAGCTTACTGTTAACTACCTCTGCAAATATTTTTTTCTCCCCTTTCATCAGCCAATCTTGGTTCATTCTAACTTGGATTGTCCTTCAGATCCTAGGTATAATTCTGGTTGGAACTACCCATGGAGATACTGGTGGAAGGAAAATATTGGATGCCAAAGCAGGCCAAAGAAAGCTTTGCATTCCTTAAATAATGCAAGAATATAGAAAACTAAAACTCTTTTGTATAGTTAAGAGGTATTAGACGTGCTAAAATTCCACTTTGCCAAGATTTCTACATTCCTAGGGTGGTTTTTGTTCAAACAACTTAACAAACCCCAATCTTGCTGGGATATTACAGTGATGGCAGCTCAAGGGAACGTTTTTTTCCCCAATCAGAGAATTCCAGTCTTGTGTTAAAAATCAAGAGTGTCATGTAGACATTTGTTGTGATCCATCTGTGCAATTATTGTGATCGATTGAGGCACATCGGCCTGACCAAGAAATAGAACAGAACTACTGAATTTAATGTGTGTGTTTTTTTAAAGTTGTCTTGGGTTTTGGAATATTGTGTGCAAACATACTAAGATAATGTCATACTTTTGCCTTTTGGGATATGATTAGGGTTTTGGTTTTTTTCCAAAACTGCTTTGTGGGCTGTCTTTATTTTTTGGCTGAAGGTTATCTTTTTTTTTTCTGTTGATGAAGGTGAAATACGTTTTCTTGCTTGTTAATTTGTATTTTGCAGCTAAGATTCTATCTTATTGGGCTTCTCTTATCTTCTTCTTTTAAAGATCTTTAATCTTTCTTATGTTTTGCATGAGACTTAAAACTGCTTCCTTGATTCCTTGGATCCTTGTTGCCAAGTGCCATGTTTAAAAATTTCCTGTTGTAAAAGCAGAAATATATAGTATCTAGATATCTAGATATAGATATATATACCTGGAGCATAACTGTTCATCTGCACTGAGTATAGTGATTGATTATCCTACCTGGACATTTGATCTCCTGAGTATTAGCTTTTTTTTTAAAAAAAAAAATCTATTTAGCAAAATTACGTGTTTTGTTTAAGGGAAAAAAAAAAAAGATGATTTTGGTGAGAAGGAAATGTCGTGGGCTTCCTTTTAATTAAAGATCTTAATAAAACCTTAGTTCTATGAATAATGCTGTTGAATAACTGTGAAGATTTGGGGAAAAAGTTTGTCCGCGCCTTTATTTATTACCTGACCACCAAGACCTATGTATTTCTACATAGTGAATTGTTTGTAGACTGATGTCACAACTGAATTATGGTGTGGTGACCAAATAAATCTTAAATGTTTACTGTAACTTTTGCAGTGGTCTCTCTCTCTCTCTCTCTCTCTCTCTCTCTCCCTCCCCCTCTCCCTCTCCCTCATATGTGTGTATACACTTGTGGAGTGGAATCTGGCCAACTGAATGGAGTGTTTTTAATGGCTGGACGCCCTTACTGTGACCACTGTGGAGTTTTGTTCAGCTGATATACTCTCATGGTGGCCAGAGAGAGAAATATTTGCCTCTCCCTCCCTCCCTCTACAGTACACAAAAACACACAAAAAATCAATCAATTTGTGCACTGCCTTACAAAGAACCTGGCTTGTGGGATGCAGATTTGAAACTTCCTGTGACTTCATGCTAAAAAATTCCAAAGAAACTTTTTTTTTTTAACTGATCATCTGGAGCTGATGGAAGATTTTAATGCCTTTCTCCCCACCCCACACCAATGCTGAATGCAAAATCCCAATTTTGTTGAAAAATGCAAAAAAGAGGAAACCGTCTAGACTCAGTGAAAGGGAAAAGAAAAAAAGACGTCACTTCCAAGGTGGTTTTTTAATCATTAATCATGTTAATTTTTATTAATTTCAATAACAATAATGTTAATAAAATTATTAAAAATTAAAATTAATAAAATTGGATTGTATTACTATTTATTACTAATATTAATATTTTAATAATAAAATTAAGTTTATTAAAATTAATAGATTTTAATAATTAATCTTAACTACAGCCTCAGCCTCTGGGTTATCAGCGTCGTCCCGTTCCGCCATGACTGGATTCCCCCGCCGCGTTTTGCTTCCCACCCACTGGGGAAGCTGCAAGTTCCTCTTTTTCCTTCGAACGGACCTCTTTTTTTTTTAGTACCATAGAGTCGGAGTCCTGAGATGGGACGGGGCCGGACGAGTTCTCGCGAGACGAGACGCTGTAGAAGGCGGAAGTGTTTGCTTCCCGGGGAGGTCCACGTGGGTTGGAGTGGCTCCGTTGACGGGCGCCTCGATGGGGAAGGCGCAAAAGAGGCGCAACTGGCGGGCGCGGCTGCCAGGATCGCCCAGGAGGGGGGGTCCCGCTCCCCAGGAGCCCGTGCAGCTGGAACTGGGAGGTGAATTATTATTATTATTATTCTATTTTTAAACCCGCCTTTTTGATACAGCCCGCCTCCTGTTTCCCTTATAACAACAACCTTGCGAGGTAGGCTGATTTGGAGAGGGAAGGGCAGGCCCAAAAGTTCCAGATAAAGTGACATCTGTCAGAAATGGTGGAGGGTCTCCTGCTTGGGGGAGGGAGGGTCTTGGACTTTAGAGCATTTTTGTCCACCTATCGAGCCCTTCCCGAAGAGCTAAAATAGGCCAATGTGGTTGATTGGTGGTATTTTTGTTTGATTTATTTATTTATTTGCCAAAAGCTTACAATACAACAGAAACGAGAATAAACGTAAATTTAAATACGAGAAATAGGAACTAATAATTGGGGACAATAGGACAGGGACGGTAGGCACGACTGCGCGCTTATGCTTGCACCTTACAGAGCCCTTAGGAATGGGGTGAGGTCAATAGAGGTTAGTTTGAGGGTGAAGGAGTGGGGGTTTGAGCAGGTGGCAACAGGTAGTGAGTTCCAGACATTGACCACTCTCTGTTGCTGAAATCGTACCTCCTGCAATCAAGTTTGGAGTGGTTTACATTGAGTTTATATCTGTTGTGTGCTCTTGTGTTGTTGCAGTTAAAGCTGAAATATTCATTAACTGTTAAGATGTTGTAATGTATGATTTTATATACTATTCTTAAGTCCAATCTTAGGCGGCGTAGTTCAAGGTTGTCTAAGCCTAGAATCTTAAGTCTGGTGCTGTAGGGTATTCTGTTGCGAACAGAGGAGTGTGTAGTACTCTTCAGGTAAAATACTTCTGGACCTGCTCAATTATGTGTATGTCTGATATACAGTGTGGATTCCAGACAGCAGAGCTGAATTCAAGTATTGGTCTAGCAAAGGTTTTGAATGCCCTAGTTTGCAAATCAGTATTACCCGAGGAGAAGCTTCGTAAAATTATATTTACAACTCCTAAAGCAATACTGTTGCAGTGAGCTTTGGCGCTTAGGTCATTCGGTATGAGAACTCCAAGGTCCTTGACAGAGTGAGGGTCATCAACCAGGTCATATCCGCCTAGCTTGTATTTAGTATATGGATTTTTTTTTAACCGATGTGTAGGAGAGAGTATTTGTTGGTAGAGATTTGGAGTTGCCAATTGTTATTAAAGATATCATTGTCATAGGATGTAAGCTATGCCACGTAAAGCAGCCTTTTGCAATTGACTGACGGGGATTTCGTCAATGCCGAATTATGGTCAAGTGATGTTCCCAACTATTTGGGGATGGAACCCAAGGAACTATTGGTACTATCTTAGCCTTTGAGTTCGCAGGACTTCTTTCAGAGTGAACTTGGCGTGGAAGTGGCGTAGCAAAGTTAGGGTTGCAATTTAACTTGGTGGGGTCCTCCTTTCCCCTCCCACCCCCCTTCTAGATGAAGCCATTTTGAAAGGAGTGGATGAGAGCAACGCCCTGGTTCTTCCATCCCGAAAAACCCAGGAGAAACCAGCAACCTGCTTTAAAAGTCCAGGAAAGAAACCCCTGACCAAGAAGCAGAAGAAGAATTTGCAAAAGGTTTTGGAACAGAAAGCCAAGAAAGAGAAGGTGGGTACTTGATTTCAGGGGAAAAGCCCACGCTTGATTGAATACGGTGATGCGGGGAGGCAGGAGGCTTCACCCACCCTCCTCCTCGGCTCACGTGGTTTGTTCTGTTGGGTTGGGTTTGAAATTGTAGCGAGCGGAATTGCTGAAAAAGCTGAGCGAAGTCCAGGTGCCTGAAGCTGAAATGAAGCTTCTCTATACCACGTCCAAGCTGGGAACAGGAAAACGGATGTTCCAGGCGAAAAGGTAAGATAAAAGAAGTGGGAGGGGTCCCTGGCGCTCTCTCAGCTCGGTGGTCTCCTTGCAGACGTTTTATGACCCATCTAGGTAACATCATCAGTGGTAGAAGGGAGTGGGGTTTTCAGAGTAGAGAAGGAGAAAAAAGAGGAGGAAGAGGAGGACTGTGGGGTTCTTGGTGCTCTCTGAGCTTGGCGGGTTTCTTGCAGATGACCCAGATAGGTAACATTATCAGTGCTAGAAGGGAGTGGGGTTTGCAGAGGAGGAGGAGGAGGAGGAGGGAGGGAAATGACAACGACTATGGCGTATTTGATATATTCTCTGAGCTTGGCTATTTTCTTGCAGACATTTCATTACTCGACTAAGTAACACAATCAGTGCTAGTGAGATGTGGGGTTTGCTTTAAGGACGGGTCAAGTTCATTGGCTCATTTTATTTATGCAACATGGATATATGTTTCATGGCACCTTTCGGCAGCCATTTGAGCTTCTAACTCCTTTAGGAGGGGCTGATGATGTGCAGAAAGGGCAGCCAGCCTTTCTAGGCACCTAACAGATAACGGGAGCCTCCAGAATTGTTAGGAAAAAAATACCGGTATTTATCTGACTGGGGGATTCTGGGAGTGGACTATCCAAGCTGGCAAATCTTCCCTGGTGTCTCTTCAGTGCTTGGGGGATAATGTGGAAGTCTTGGTGTTTCAGGTCAGTCCAGGAAGCAAATGCCAGCTGGTCGAAGAATATCAAAAGCATTGCGGGTGCCAATAGGAAAAGAGGCAGACTTGAATTGGAGGAGGAAGAGGTAGAAGAAGAGGAGGAGGAGGAAGAGGAGGAGGAGGAGGATTCTGAGAAGGAAGAACAGGTTGGCAAGGCACTCCCAGAAGCCTCCACCACCACCACCACCGAGATAGAATCCACAAAGGTCTCCAAATCTCCACCTTCTTTACCCAAAGAACTTGATAAACCTTCTGGGCAAAGAAACACAACCTCTAAGGCCACGTCTGAACCTGCAGTATTTGTTCCAGTGGATCGATCCCCCGAGATCCAGGTTGGTTTTGAATCAGGTCCATGGAGAATGTTCTCATACGTCATTCAAGTTTGCTAGCTAAACTAAAAGCAGTTAAACTATCTGGTCTGGGAAGTGTGAAGCGACATGCAGCTTGCAACGAAAAGAAGTTCTTAGGGTGGGAATATTAACCACAAGCGGTTTTAAAACTCCAAAACGATGCGTGTTGAAATTCCGTTTAGAGTTTGGGCTGCCACAGCGTTTGTTGTTTCCAGTTTAACAGTAGTATTGAGTTATAAAATGAAATAGACAAAATGCGAAAGTAAATAGGAAAACAGGAGGAAGAGGGGGAAGAGAAGTGAGGAAGGATTAGGAAAAAGAAGCATTGACTTCCGACTCTCTCTGTTGCAGCAAAATAAGGCATTAACGTCAAATCCAACTTTTGGGGTTTTTTTTCCATAATAATATAAACTAGCCATTTTGTAAGGATCTATCAGTCTAATCGGTAAAACCCCAAATCAGAGTTTCATTCTTTTCCAATTCAAGCACAAAGTTCAGAAGCGGTCTCCAGGTGGAAATAAAAGTTCTTATGTTTCTTTTCTTTAATCAAAATAGTCAATTTTGCCATTTCAGCCAAGTCCATCAACTTCTGCAACCGTTTACCCATAGTAGGAATCAAAGTGTCCTTCCAGTTTTGTGCATACAATAGTCAACATACATAGTAGCAAAGTTCCCAATTTTTTTTTCTCCAAGTCTTTTCCCATTTAGTCCCCAAAGGAAAAATTCTGGTTTCATCTTTATCTTCATTTGATTGCCTATTTGTACCCTATGACTATATTAAGTGGAATAGAATAGAATAGAATAGAATAGAATAGAATAGAATAGAATAGAATAGAATAGAATAGAATAGAATAGAATTATTTATTGGCCAAGTGCGATTGGACACACAAGGAATTTCTCTTGGTGCAGAAGCTCTCAGTGTACATAAAATCATCAAGAGTCAAGAATCATCAGGTACAACACTTAATAATAGTCACAGGGTACAAGAAGCAATCAAATCATACTGGGAAACAGTCAATATAAATCGTAAGCATACAAGCGACAAAGTTACAGTCATACAGTCAAGTGGGAGGAGAAGGGTGATCAGGAGTGATGGGAAGATTAATAGAGTAGTGCAGACTTAGTAAATAGTTGGACAGTGTTGAGGGAATTAGTTGCTTAGCAGAGTGATGGCATTTGGGGAAAAAACTATCTTTGTCTCTAGTTGTTCTGGTGTGCAGGGCTCTATGGCGTCATTTTGAGGGTAGGAGTACCTTATGATTCTTGAGGAATGTTTCTTTTATGTACACTGAGAGCACATGCACCGAAGACAAATTCCTTGTGTGTCCAATCATTTTCAAAATTTTCTGTATTAAAATATGAATCGTACTCCTTTTTTTTTTTGGCTTTATCACATGTCCACCACAGCTGATAAAAAGTCCCTTCTTTGCTTTTACACTTCTAACATTTCTTTGACATACCTTCATGCACCTTAGGTAATTTAGGTGGTGTTAAAATACCAGCGATACCTCATCTTACAGAAGTTTTCTTTTAGGTTATAATTTTAAACTCTTCGTCCATCTATTTTCTCCATTGCTCAAGCGTCACATTATAGCCCAAATCCTAACATATTTTGTTTTTGTGAATATTCTCTTTGTCTTTGTTTGTCAAAGGAAGCCAGGTTGAAACTCCCAATTCTTGGAGAAGAGCAGGTTGTAATGGAAGCTGTGCGGGAGAATCCCATCGTCATCATATGCGGGGAAACAGGTTGCGGGAAAACTACACAAGTGCCTCAGTTCCTCTATGAAGCAGGCTACGCGAGGTATAAATATGGGGGCTTCTAAGGCAGCCCCTTGGACAGGAAGTCCTCAACTTATAACAGTTCATTTAGTGACCGCACCGGAAAAAGTAACTTAGAGTGTCATGCCCCTGTCAGAGTCTGACTCGGAGGAGGAAGCCAAACAAATGACAGGGAGTGAGAGTGTGGCTCTGTTGGCTGTGGAGGAAACTGGGGAAGGTCAAAGTCCAGCTGGGCAGAGCAGGGAAGAGGTAGAACAAGGGAGAGGGAGTTCAGAGGAAGATCCGGGCCCACCCCCTCTTCATCCTAGGGCATACAGGGAGGAATGGAGAAGGGAGCAATGTGGGTTGCGTGGCTTACGGGGGAGGAAAGGGCCCCGATTCCCTTCATTAGCCACACCTGGGAAGAAAGTTTATAAGAAATGCGTGCTGAGTGTGGCAGCTGCTGGGAACAAACGTGAATTTATCTTGTATCGTCATGGCTTATCTGTGTTCCTGGCATCTTCTGAGTTTTGCCGTGCTTTCAAGTTTGAAATTCTTGTTCCTGCCCTGCCAAACTGATTACTTAAGTTTGGCTTGTTTGGACTTTTAAGTTACAGTTTGTTTGTTTACCCTGTTTTGGACTTAATTTTCTGCAGTCAAAGGCTGCTCCTGGGAGAGTTTTTCTCCAGCCAGAACCTAACCTCAACATTAGGGGCAAAGTTGGAGATAATAAAGGGACTCTTCTTGATTATTTGACTGTGTTGCCTTTGTGCCACGCCCCTTTGGGTCATCACAAGGACCATTTTTCACACTTATGACCGTGGCAGCATTCCCCATTGGCCATGTGATCAAAATTTGGATGCTTGGCAACTGGTTCATATTTATGACTGTCCCAGGATCATGTGAACGCCTTTTGCGACCTTCTGACAAGTAAAATCAATGGGAAAGTCAGATTCACACGACGACTGTTTTACTATTTTAACAGCTGCAGTGTTTCACTTAACAACTGTGAGGAAGTTCCTCCTTAATTCCAGGTTGCTTCTCTCCTTGATTAGTTTCCAACCGTCAATTAACAATAGCTCACACATACTTTGGCTTTAAGCCTTCATTTCCGTAAAGCTCTGGTACAAATAATTATTTTAAACCAGTCTTTTTCTTAAGCTTACCAACTTTAAACAGGCATGGATTTCTTCAGCTCCCAGAATTCCTCAGCCAGAATCTTGGGAGTTGAAGTCCATCCGTGCTGCCTATGGAATTCTGCAAAGTGAAGCCTACTCAGGCGGCTAGGGAATTCTGGGAGTTGAAGTCCACACATCGCAAAGTTGCCGTTCTCTTAACTAATTCACTAAAGTCTCACCTCAATTCTGTTTGTAGCACCGGTGGCATCATCGGGATCACAGAACCTCGGCGTGTAGCAGCGATATCTATGTCTCAGCGAGTTGCAGCAGAAATGAACTTATCCCAACAGTAAGGATGGCCTCTTTCCAATATTGGTTTCAGATATTATTCGGGGTGAGGGCGGGAAATTCTGTTGAAATAGAAACATTGCAAGTTCTGGCATCTAGAATGCAGTACTGCAGGGCTACTTCTGCTGACTGCTGGCTGCTTGCAATTCGGCAGTTCAAATCTCACCAGGTTCAAGGTTAACTCCGCCTTTTGTCCTTCTGAGGTCGGTAAAATGAGGACCCAGATTGTTGGGGGCAAGAGGCTTGACTGTAAACCGCTTAGAGAGGGCTGTAAAACACTGTGAAGCAGTATATAAGTCCTATTGCTATTGCGCTTCCTTCCATCCACCCATCCATCCATGGTGCACAGTGGTTAGAATGCACTATTGCAGGCAAATTCTGCCCACTGTCAGCAGTTCCATTCTGACTGGCTCAAGGTTGACTCAGCCTTCCCTCCTTCCGAGGTGGGTAAAATGAGGATCCAAATTGTTGGGGGCAAGAGGCTGACTCTGTAAACTGCTGTAAAAGCACTGTGAAACAGTATATAAGTCTAAGTGCTATTGCTATTGTTATTATTCTGACTAACTCGATCCAATCAAATGCGTTCTCAGTGTTTGGAGGTCGTGAGCCTAATGTTCTTTAAGCATTTATTTGCCGTTTCCATTTGCCCTAAATACATCCAGCGAGATGGGTTGAAATGATGTCATCTCAGTTTTGTGTTTTCACATTCTCTGTCCCAGTGTGATTTCCTACCAAATCCGTTATGAGGGGAATGTGACCAAGGAGACGAAAATCAAGTTCATGACAGATGGTGTCCTGTTGAAAGAAATCCAGAAGGTGAGGACTTTTTATAGTTTCCTCTTTTGAAACGTGGGGTGGAAATGGATTTTTAGAATAATGCGCATACGCGCGGAGCATTTTCTTGTACTTTAGCACAGGGCTCTCTAACCTTGGCAACTTTTAAGGCTTGTGGACTCCCAGAATTCCTCAGACAGCTTAAGACTTGTCGACTTCAACTCCCAGAATTCCCCAAGCCAGTTTAAAACGTGTAGACCAACTCCCAGAATTCCTCAGCCAGGAATTCTGGGAGTTGTCTTAAAATTACCAAGGTTGGAGATGCCTGCTTTAGCCGGTTTGAGAAGGGATTTGGGGAGTCAGATAATCTCTGCTTCCTCCCCAGTAATGAAACAAAAGAGCAGGGAAGATTGATTTCTTTTTATTCTTCCTTAAAACGCTTTGAAATTTCCAAGAGTATTGCAAGTAGTCTTCAACTTACGGCCACCATTGGGGCCAGAATTTCTATTGCTAAGCCAGGAAGTTTTTAAACAAGTCACACCCAATTTTGCATCCTTTTCATTTTTTTTAGTATGATTGTTAAACAGATGAGTGCAGTTGTTAATTGAAACATACAGTCATTAAGCAAATACAGCTTCGCTCATTGACTTGGCTCGTCTCAACATCTTTTTAATAGTGCGGTGACCAAAACTGGATGCGGTACTCTAGGTGTGGTCTTACTAAGGCTTTGTAGAGTGGGATTAGTGCGTCCCTTGATCTTTTTTTTTTAATATATACTTATTCAATGTTTATGAAATTAAAAACATATATACATTTTACAGCGTTGTTTGAGCAGTAGATACACTTGTACTTTCCTTCTGATAGCGTGCTATACATTGTCATAATAACTGCTTCGTCATTTTAAATTCCATATATGCATACATATAGTTTATTTACATTTATTTACACGTCACCCTTATTTCCCAAAATGTTACCAGGTCATCAGATATCACCTTTTCTTTAGCCAGTCGTAACAGATATCCCATATTTTATAATATTCACTGTCTTGGTTGTCTTTTAACAATTTGGTTAGTCTATCCATCTTGGCACATTCATGTATCTTATTGATTATCATATTTTCTGAAGGAGTCATAGCCAATTTCCAGTTTTGAGCAAAACTTATTCTAGCTGCTGTTGTGATGTGCAAAGTCAAGTATTAGTGCTTCTTATTCATATTTGGTTCTAACATGCCCAATAAAAAAAAATCTGGTTTGAATTTTATTTTCTGTTTTGTTATTTCCTCTACCCATATTCTATTTTTTTCCAATATTTTTGTGCATGAGGGCATGTCCACCACATGTGGAAATATGTTCCCTGATTATAATTACATTTCCAACAGTTGAGTGTCACGTTAGGGAACATTTTGGCTAACCTCGGTGGCAGTAAGTGCCAGCAATGAAACATTTTATATAAGTTCTCTTTGTAACAGACCAACATTGTTAGCCCATAGTTTGTCTGTCTCCCTTGATCTTGATTGTATCTCTCTGTTAATGCAACTTAAGATTGCATTGGCTTTTTGGGCTGCCACCACACATTGCTGGCTCAATTTTTAGAAATCCAAGGCTTCTCTCACAGTTACTATTGCTAGTAGGTCTGGTTTTACCCAGTCTATATGTGTACTTTTGGTTTTTATTGCCTAATTCTTTCACGTCTTAATTTTTTTCCAGGATTTTTTGTTATCCAAGTATCACGTCATCATTCTGGATGAAGCCCACGAGAGGAGCGTCTATACCGACATCTTAATCGGTCTTTTATCTCGCATCGTGCCTCTTCGAGCCAAGGTAAAGCAGAAAAGAAGAGATTCATTCATGCAACGTATGCAGTGTTTCCACGCTGGGCTCCGTTTAATCAAAAAGTGTCTTACTTCAGAATTCTGTGTCCACTTTTGGTCACCACACTATAAAAAATATGCTGATACTCTAGAAAAAGCGCAGAGAAGAGCAGCCAAGAGGATTAGGGGACTGGAGGCTAAAACATACAAAAAAACAATGCAATCCTAAATTGCATTAACAGAGGATACAATAAAAATCAAGTAAAGTACTAATAGCACTCTATGAAGTCTTAGTAAGACCACACCTAGAATACTGCACCCAGTTCTGGTCACCACACTATAAAAAAGACATTGAGACTCTAGAAAGAATGCAGAGAAGAGCAACCAGGATGATGAGGGGACTGGAGGCTAAAACATACAATGAACGGTTGCAGGAACTGGGCCTGGCTAGTCTAGTGACGAGAAGGACCAGGGTTCCAATCTAAGGGGCTGCCACAGAGAGGAAGGGGGTCAAGCTATTTTCCAAAGCCCGCAAAGGCCAGACAAGGAATAATGGATGGAAATTGACCAAGGAGAGATTCAACCTAGAAACAAGGAAACATTTTCTGACGGTGGGAACAATCAACCAGTGGAACAAAAGTTGCCTTCATAAGTTGTGGGAGCTTCATCCCTGGAGGCTTTCAAGAAGAGACTGAACTGCCATCTGTCAGAAATGGTGTAGGGTCTCCTGCTTGGGCGGGGGGGGTCAGATTAGATGACCTACAAGGTCCCTTCCAACTCTGTTGTTCTAAAAATAATCGCCTACCTTTAAGCAAGATAAAAGCCAGCTAAAACCGTTTGCCAGATTTAAGAGGAAGCTTCTTCCACACAAACACCCTGCCTTCCTCCTCTTGTCTTACTCCCCACAGCCCCCCAAAAAACGTAATCTTTAATTTTTCCAGGAAAACCCAGCCGTTGAGCGTTGTGTTTCTCTTTTGTTTTCAGAAAGGGCAGCTGCTGAAACTGATCATCATGTCTGCAACGCTGCGGGTCGAGGATTTCACCGCCAACCAGAAACTCTTTCCTGTTCCTCCTCCGGTTATCCAGGTGAAAAGGGAGTCGGGGAAGGGTTGGAGGGATAGGAAAAATAAATGAGATTTTTGAACATTTTGCTCGGGCTTCCTTTCCAATCTCTGCTTCGATACAAGCCTCACGAAGCAGACTCCTCGTCGTTCCTCCCTGCATGTCCCAGGACGAAGAGGGGGTGGGCCTGAGTCTTCCTCTGAACTCCCTCTCCCTTGTTCTACCTCTCCCCTGCTCTGCCCAGCCGGACTTTGCCCTCCCCCAGTTTCCTCCACAGCCAATGGAGCCGCACACTCCCACTCCCTGTCAGCTGTTCGTCTTCCTCCTCGGATTCAGACTCCAACGGGCGTGAACAACTGCAGTGATTCACTTAACGACTGTGGCAGGAAAAAGCACTAAAATGGGCCGAACCTCACTTTTAGCTGTCTTGCTTATCCGCTGGGCTCGGTTGTGGTCATAAGCCAAGGACTGCCTGTATTATAATTATAGATCGTATTTATGTGAACCGTAAAATAAATGACAGGCCTTTATTCTGGGAAAAAAACCTGAAGGAACGGGGACAGTAATTTAATCCACAACCTTCTGATAATGTCGATTAAATCCGGGTTCAGACCATATTTTTTGGGTGTCTTCTTGCAGTTTGGCACTTTTTACTTACTTATTTACTTACTTACTTACTTATTTATTTGCCTGTGGTCTTTTCTGTATCAGGTGGATGCGAGGCAGTTTCCAGTCACTGTCCATTTCAACAAGAGGACCCCGTTGGAAGATTACCGCGGGGAATGTTTCCGGAAAGTTTGCAAAATTCACCGAATGCTTCCTCCAGGTCAGAGGGCTATTTAAAACAAAACAGAACAGTTGCCTGAAGAGATCTTCATCATCTTGTAACCCCCATAATCCATGCGGGCAACTGAATGGAGCCAGCAGAGCTTTTACTGGCCGGATGCCCTTCCTGTTGCCAGTGCAGAGTTTTTTGTTCGGCGGAGATATTCTCATCGTGCCCAGAGAGAGAGAAATATCTGCCTCTACCTCGGATCGAACTCCCAGCCTCCTGATTGTGAGGCGAGAGCTCCACCTTCTAGGCCACCACACCACTCAGTGGCCTGAAGAGATACCTCTGCAATTTAATTTTGTCTTTGCAAAGCATTCAAGTAGTAGCAGCAGCAGCAGCAGCACGCAATTCCCTGAGGGAGTTGCAATAAAGTTCCAACTGGAGGGGTCCTTGGTGCTCTCTGAGCTTGGTTATTTTCTTACAGACGTTTCATTACCCAGCTAGGGAACATCAATGCTAAATGTGAGGTTTTCAGCCTGCTATCACTGATGATGTTGCCTAGTTGGATCTTGAAACGTCTGCAAGAAAACCACCAAGCTCAGAGAGCACCAAGGACCCTAAGGTTGCCCCCCCCTCTTCCTCCTTCCCCCCCTCTCCATACATCCCACTCCCTTCTAGCACTGATGATGCTACCTAGTTAGGTCATGAAACGTCTGCAAGAAAACCGCCAAGCTCAGAGAGCACCAAGGACCCTAAGGTTGCCCTCCTCCTCCTCCTCCTCCTCCCCGCTCTCCATACACCCCACTCCCTTCTAGCACTGATGATGCTACCTAGTTAAGTCATGAAACATCTGCAAGAAAACCGCCAAGCTCAGAGAGCCCCAAGGACTGCTCACTTCAACCCTGAGCTACAAATATTCCCTTTAAAGTTCTGACTACCCATAGATCTCTCTGCTTCTTCCCCAAAGCAGGACCACCCAGCTGGATATCTACCCCCATCATCCCCAGCCAGGTGTTTCGGCATTTAAACATTTTGATATTCTGCAAAGGGAAACGGGAGGTTTTCATTATTATTATTTTTGCATAGACAGATGTTCTACGCCTCCTTGTTTTTTTCTTTTGAAGACGTTTCGCTTCTCATCCAAGAAGCTTCTTTAGCTCTGACAGGAAAGTGAGGCATGGAAGGGCTCATCTAAGAGAGGTGAAAGAGTGAAGAAAACCAACTGCCCCAAGACTACAGGTAGTTCTTGATTTACAAATGTTCATTGAGTGACTGTTTGACGTCACTGAAAAAAGGGACTTAGCAAGTGTGTTCACACTGATGATTGTAGCAGCGTTCCTCCGGGGGTCAGACCTGAAGAAGCTTCTTGGATGAGAAGTGAAACATCTTCAGAAGAAAAAGAAGAAGAAAATCCAGTCGCCTCCTGAAAAAAAAGGACCTTTGGGCCAACCAAGGCCTGGAGAATCTCTGCCAACTTTTTAGCTATACAATTTGGGATGAACCCCCTTTGAATGGTGTGGAAGTAGGAATGGATTTCCAGAGGGAAAAATAGCAGGAACCAGGAGTGACTTCAATGGCTCTGTAAAAGGATGCAAATGACCAGCTGTCTTCGAGGAGTATAAATCCTTCCATTCTCTACCATCAGAGCTGAAGAAGCTTCTTGGAGGAGAAGCGAAACGTCTTCAAAAGAAAAAAAAGTCCAATTTGGGACGAACACCCTTTGGATGAAGTGGGAATAGGAATATATTTCCAGAGGAAAAATTGCAGGCTACAAAAAAGCAGCAGCCCCATTCAGGTGACCTTGAGGACACAGATAAACCTCCAAGTGGCCTCAACGACCCTCTCAAAGGATGCAAATGACCAGCTGTCTGCAAGGAATATAAATCCTTCCATGCCCCACCGTCCATTCAGAGCTGAAGAAGCTTCTTGGAGGAGAAGTGAAATGTCTTCAAATGAAAAAAAAAAAAAGAACCAAGAAAGTCCAGTTACCTCCTGAAAAAAAAAAAAGCACCATGACTTGGATGACTGAGAATCTCTTTGTGCTCTTTGCAACTTTCTCTCCAATGGTCCAGTTTAAAATGCTGCCCTTCCTTTCCTTTTGCAGGGGGTATTTTGGTGTTCTTAACCGGACAGGCCGAAGTCCATTCCCTGTGTCGGAGGCTAAGGAAGTCCTTTCCATTTTGCAAAAATGCAACCGCGGGTAAGTTTTGCACTTTTTGAAATTTACCCCTGTTGTCCTCCGATTTAAGGCTTTTTCAGGCAGCAACACGGAAAAAGGGTGAAACACAGCCGTTTCTTCTCTGCTCTGGGAGGGGGCAACCAGGGGCCATCCAGAGGTTTTTGGGGGTGTTAACCTGGCCAAGGGATTGTGGGAGGGGTAAATCCAAGCATCTATTTACAGCTGTGTGGAAAAGTCCTGCATGCGTTCAGTTTTAAGCTGTATTGATACGTTTAATCAACTTTTCAACTCATAGAAACCACACAAAATTAGTGCTTTGATACAAATTGAGATGCATAATTTTTATTAATATCACCAAAGTCTTTTTAAGGTTTTGAGTGAGTTTATGTGCCAAAACAAACACAACTCGAATTTATTTATTTATTTAAATAAATTTTATTAAGTTTCCAACTTTTAAAAACATAAAATAAAACTTTATACATTGTTATCAACATCAAGACATCTTTTGCATGTCCTCACATTTTTCAGTATATGTATTTACTTATTCCTTTACCATTACATCTTACTCTTACTATAAATCAATATCTTTTATCCTTACATCTCAATCTTCTCCATGGTCTATTCTATATTCCCTCATTCTTTTCCTAATTGCCATTTTATTTTCTTTTTATTTCTAAACCATTCATCCCAGGCCCTATAATAAATTGAATCTTCTCTGTCTTTTATTTTCATCGTTAGCCTGTCCATCTCTATACAATCTATTATTTTTTTAATCACCATGCCTTCCGGTGGAACCCTTTTTTCCTTCCAGAGTTGTGCATACGAAATCCTTGCAGCTGTTAATATATATAACATAATATGATCTATCTGTTTTATTGTGTTTTTGTGTTGTTATACCTAATAAAAAAGATTCCAGATTAAATTCAGTTTTCTGATTCGTGATTTCTTCTATCCATTGTCTAATTGTATTCCAATAATTTTTCACTTCATGGCATGTCCACCAGGTATGAAAATAAGTGCCTTTTTCTTTTCCACCTTTCCAACAATTTGGGTCTGAGTTTAAACATTTTTGCCAATCTAGCGGGAAATATATAACAATATATTTGCATAGCAGTTAGTATAAAATATCATAAAATCAGTGGTCTATCCAAAAAATGTCACAAATGATAAAGCGTGCAGGACTTTTTCACACAGCTGTACCTGTGTTCTACATTTCTTGGTAGGTGACCTGGTTGAACTCTTTAGGGATGATACATAGCTTTTTTCTTTTTTCCTTTGCTAACAGCAGAAAATATAATACAGGTAGTCCTCGACTTACAAAGCTCAATATTTCTGTTATTAAGTGAGGCAATTGTTAAGTGAATTTTGCCCATATTACAATCTTTCTTGCTTCTGTTGTTAAGTGAATCCCTGCAATGGTTAACTTAATCACTCAGTTGGCTAAGCGAATCTGGCTTCCACATTAACTTTGCTGGTCAGACAGTCACAAAATGGGATCACCGGACCCCCTGGACACTGTGAGTCATAAATAGGCAGTTATACATGCGAGTCATAAATATGCGACCAACACAAATACGAGTTGCCAAGCATCTGATGCTGCCACAATCATCAGAGTGAAAACGCTCGCAAGTCACTTTTTTCAACAACGTCGTCACTTTGAGCGTCGCTAAATGAACTGTTGTAAGTCAGGGACTAGTTGTAGTCTTGAAGAAATTGTGTCAGCTTTGGAAGCCATATTAGCACCAGAAGCTTCCACGCTGCCACATTCTTGAGCCTGGGAAGGTGGGAGGGATAAATTTCTTAGAGTGTATGTGGTTGGACATAATAACATTCTTCTTTTAAGCCAAGGTCATGTCATTTCTGCACCTGGGTGAGAGGATGTCTCAAGTTGGGACAGATGGAGATTGGGGCATGTGATGCGATGATGGGTGCAGGGGGTGGATTTGTAGTTTTTTACTTATTGGAAGGAAACCCAGAACTTTCAGATTCGGAATTTCCCAGATGGGCCAGTTTACTACTCGAATAAAAGGAACCTTTGAGAAGATGCTTGTCTCTGAGTTTTTAATTGGAGTTCGGGTTTTCTGGAACACTGAAAAATTGATTTTCTCCACTCTTTCACCTCTTTGAGATGGCCCTGATGATAAGTGAACCCCACCAGGAAGTTCTGGCCCTTTTCATCACTGTCTTAAATTGGCTTTTTGAATTATTCACTCTGGAATTGTATTTCTCTGGCCACTTTAAGAGGAGAGGGCTTCACCTCCCATACTTCCCCAGCAAGAATGGATGGACTTGCCCGGGAATTCTGGGAGTTAGTTCATCTGTGCTGAGTGGAAAAATTTGGGAGTTGGTCCACACCTGCTGGCTGGGGAATTACGGGAGTCGAAATCTGTCCATGTTGGCTGGGAAATTCTGGGAATTGAAGACCATATTGGATGGGAATTCTGTGAATTGAAGTCCATCCATGTTGCCTGGAGAATTCTAGGTGATGAGGTCCATATTGGATGGGGAATTCTGGGAGTTGAAGTCCATCCATTTTGCCTGGAGAATTCTAGGTGATGAGGTCCATATTGGATGGGAAATTCTGGGAGTTGAAGTCCATCCATGTTGCCTGGAAAATTCTAGGCGATGAGGTCCATATTGGATGGGGAATTCTGGGAGTTGAAGTCCATCCATGCCGGCTGGGGAATTCTGAGAGTTCTACTAACATTTTATAGTCCTGATTGAGAAAAGTGTGGCTTTGCTCTTTGTAGGCTTTGAATTTGAGGACGATTCCGTAGAAGCCGTCAGAAAGTTTAAGAAATCCAGGCAGAAAAAGAAACACGCTCTTCAAGTAAGCAATATTTTCCTGCAACTGTCACAAATGACAGGCTTGGTTGCCAAGTGCCCAAATTTTGATCATGTGACCATTTATACACTGCAAAAATTACAGCTGCAAAAACCAGTTGTAAGTCACTTTTTTTTCAGTGCTGTTGTAACTTTGGTCATTAAATGGTTTTAAGTCAAGGACAACCTATGTCTGCTCCTTCTTTAAAAAAAAAAAAAAACTCCCCCCAAATACCTTAGTTTTGCACATTCATCTCCTCTAAGTACCCTCTATCTACTAAATGATAAGAATCTGATTTATCTTCTTGCTTTAGAATGATTGGATATGTTCCTACTTTCCAAACAGGTTTTAAGATTCTCCCAAATGCCTTCTAAATTTTAAATCTAGAAGGATGTTGAGACTTTGAAGTTGTTAGGTTTTTTTTTTTCTCTTTCTTTCTAGTCCCTGCCCAAAATTAATCTGGATAATTATTCCATTCTGCCGATTGACGAAGGGGATGAAGATCGAGAAGCCGCGGAAGACGACGAAGAAGCGAACTCGGCTGGTTCGGATCTTGATCTTGATCTGGGTGAAAATTGCCTGCAAGAAGGTTTGTCCTTTCCGGGCCTTTGAAAGTTGGCTGAGTTTTCAGAAGGCCAAAGAGAATTTTAATCATGGTTAGCCGATCAAATCACATTAGCCTGAGTAACAAACATTGTATTGATAAGATGAGACGTCGTCTGATTCAGCCTCGTTTCCCCCCCTATTTTAGGGACAGATCTTGCCTTCGTATTAACCAAAATTGGCAACTTTAAGACTTGTGGACTTCAACATAGCTGGCTGGAGAATTCTGGGAGTTGAAGTCCACAAATCTTAAAGTTGCCAAGTTTGGGGACCTCTGATATTAACGTAGGAAAACGAAACCTGGCTTATTCAACAAATCACAAATGTTAAGTTAGCACCTTATTAGATCACCTCCTCAAAGATGGTCTTTCTTTAAATGCAGGAGAGCTTTTTTTAAGGTCGACTATCCCTGTTGTTAGAGTGACCGCTCTGTTAGATTTATGCTCAATAGATCAATAGATTTAGGAAATAAAATCACAAAGAGGCTAATTCTTATGAAGCTGCCAGGAAAAAAAATACACGTTGCTTTTCTTCTTCCCTAACCCCTTAGCTCTGATTTTGAAAAACATACTGAAACATATTTATTTATTTATTGGTTATATTTTTATACTGCCTTATTTCCCAAGAATTCATAGGGTTGAGCAATTAAAACAAAAACACGTAAGGTTAATCATCAAATGGTTAAAAAAAAATAGCACAGGTCTTACTGTGCCTTGAAAAGGCAGATTATAGTACTAATAACCTAAAAGGCTAATCTTTTCAGCACTTATATATATATTTTCCTATTTATAATTTGAATGCAGGTGAAAAACCAGATTCTTCCCACCCACTTTACATTCTTCCTCTCTACTCTTTGTTGGCTCCTGAAAAGCAAGCCAAGGTAAGACTAAACACCCCTGTAGGAATATTGAGGTACATTCAGAAAAGCTGTGTGTACTTATGAACATTTGTAGACTTAGAATAACTTGCTTGTCAGTTTGAACATACATTAATTGGCATACATTAAAATGAAATTCCATTGCATACAGCTCTCAAAGGGTCACCACTCAGAATAGAATAGAATAGAATAGAATAGAATAGAATAGAATAGAATAGAATAGAATAGAATAGAACAACAGAACAGAACAGAATAGAATAGAATAGAATTCTTCATTGGCCAAGTGTGATTGGACACACAAGGAATTTGTCTTCAGTGCAGATGCTCTCAGTGTACATAAAAGATACGTTCATCAGGAATCCTCAGGTACAACACTTAATAATAGTCATAGGGTACAATAGGCAATCATATCATACTAGGAAACAGTCAATAAAAATCGTAAGGATACAAGTGACAAAGTTACAGCCATGCAGTCACAAGTGGGAGGGGATGGGTGATAAGGAGTGATGAGAAAATTAACAGTAATAGCAGTGCAGACTTTGTAAATCGTTGGACAGTGTTGAGGGAATTATTTGTTTAGCAGAGTGAGGGCGTTTGGGGAAAAACTATCGTGTGTAGTTATTCTGGTGTGCACGGCTCTATAGCGTCGTTACACCTTATGTAAATATGACAAAGTATATAAATACAAAATTATGCTTATACCCACATATATTCTATGACACAGAGATACAACACTGTCTAGTTCAGATGTATAGATGTTTATGGTGAGAGAAACTAAACTTGTGAGTTTAGCAGACGGGTGGCGGCGTAGGGAACAAAACTTACAGAATCTGGAAGTCCTGCTAGAAATACTCCAAAAACTCCTCCCAGACGGGAGCAACAGAAACAGACCCTAAAGTGGGCATGTGGGGTCTCTAACAATGATTTGAACTCTAAGCCCATAGCGCTTATAAGCAGTATCCTGAATAAAGAGAAGTGAGCTTCCTAAAATCTTCTCCGCTGTCCTCACCACTCTCTGTAGGGACTTTCTATTGGAGGCACTGCAGCCACCAAACCAAACAGGGATGCAGTTTGTGCAAAAACGCTCTCAGTCGTGCCTCTGTTAAAAATTGCAGTGTCCCAAGGTCACGTGTTTTCCTTTTGCGGACCTTCTGACAAGCAAAGGCAAGGGGGAATCCAGACCACATTCCACCCCAGTAAATGGAGTTGTCAGGACTCCGACATGCATTCAAATCATAAGTCTCCAGCTGCATCTCTCGAAGTAAAAAAGATCGATTTATTAGGAGTTTACATGTTGGCTTGTCCCAGTTACAGCCGACTCTAAGACACATCATTCATTTCATCCTTGACCCTGGTCTTCCACCCACCCCCTGGATGTATATTCTCCAATGAGACACATCCATAGCCAAGAGTCATCAATCATGCGCTCCAATAATAATCTTGCATGCCAGAAGCTTCGGTTGCCAAAGCAATTATCTGAAGCATTTAAGGAATGCACTGCTTTCCCCCGTCCCTTTCTGCTGACAACTAAAAAGGCCAAAGAAGTGTTTTTTTAGTTGACAGGAGTCTTTACAAATGGGGCATGGGCTGGTGGGAAGCCTGGAGCTCTCCAGTGTGGAGAACATCACTGCAGTTGCTCCTTGTAGGAGTGACTAGTAGACTTCATTCTCTTGTCTTTGGTGAGATGGTTCTCTGTTGAAACCTGCCCCCTTCTCAGGTTTTCAGGCCGCCTCCCCCTGGGACCAGGCTGTGCGTCGTGGCTACCAACGTGGCAGAGACATCACTCACCATCCCGGGCGTCAGATACGTGGTTGATTGCGGGAAGGTCAAGAAACGGTTCTACGACAAAGTCACCGGCATTTCGTCCTTCAAGGTTATGTGGACGTCACAGGCTTCGGCCAACCAGCGGGCGGGCCGAGCTGGCCGAACAGAGCCAGGACACTGTTACAGGTCAGCTAAATGCCCTTTTTGACCATGGACTGTGGGGCTTTTGGTGCTGTCTGAGCTCAGTTGTGTTCTTGTAGACGTTTCATAACCCAACTAGGTAACATCATCCGTGCTAGAAGGGAGTGGGGTTTGTGGAGGAGGAGACAAAGGAGGAGGAGGAGGATAATGACAGGGTTCTTGGTGGCTTTCTTGCAGGTGTTCCATGACCCAACTGGGGAACATCATCTATGCTAGAAGGGTTTGTAGAGTGGAGAAGAAGATGAGGGACCACTCTATGGTCCTTGGTGCTCTCTGAGCTGGCTTGTTTTCTTGCAGATGTTTCATGACCCAACTAGGGAACTTCATCAGTGCTAGAACTGCATGGGGTTTGTGGAGTGGAGGAGAAGACAGGAGGAGGAGCGGGGCTGCAGGTTCCTTGGTGGTCTCTGAGCTGGGTGATTTTCTTGCAGACGTTTCATGACCCGACTAGATAACATCATCAGTGTTAGGAGGGAGCAAGGGTTTGCAGAGTGGAGGAGAAGGAAGAGGAGGAGAAGGACTGTGGGATCCTGGGTGCTCTCTGAGCTTGGTGGTTTTCTTGTGGACATTTCATGACCCAACTAGGTAACATAATCAGTGCTGAAAGGAAGTGGAGTTTCCCCTTATTTTTATATACTAACGGTTTGCCCTCCCAGTGTGTCCTTTATACTAGCCTGTTTTTGTTGCTTCGTTGTTGGTCTGGTATTTGTATACAGGCAGTCCTCGATTTACAGCCACAATTGAGTCCCCAAATGTATGCTATTAAGGGAGACCTTTGTTAAGAGAGTTTTGCCCCATTTTACGACCATAGTTGCCACAGTTGTTAAGTGAATCGCCGCAGTTGATAAGGTAGGAACGCGGCTTCCATGAGAATGTGGCTTCCCCCTTGAGTTTGCTTTTCAGAAAGTCGCAAAAGGGGGAAATCACCTGACCTAGGGACACAGCAACGGTCGTAAGTAGGAACCAGTTGGCCAAGCGTCTGAATTTTGGTCACGGGGATGCTACCAGGGTTGTAAGCGTGAAAAAAGGTTGTAAGTCACTTTTCTCAGTGCCGCTGTAAGTTTGAATGGTCACGAAATGAACCGTTGTAAGTCAGAATACCTCGTATGATGAGCCGCGGTGGCACAGTGGTTAAGAGTGCAGGACTACAAGCTATTTCTGCTGACTGCCTGCAATTTGGCAGTTCGAATCTCACCAGGGTTAAGGTTGGCTCAGCCTTCCGTCCTTCTGAGGTGGGTAAAATGAGGACCCAAATAGTTGGGGGGCCAGAGGCTGACTCTGTAAACCGCTTAGAGGGGGCTGGAAAGCATTATGAAGAGGTATATAAATCTAAGGAATATTGATATTGCTATAAACAGAGGGAAAACCCCGCTCCCTTCTAGCACTGATGATATTACTTCATTGGATCATGAAACGTCTGCAAGAAAACCACCCAGCTCAGAGAGCACCAAGGACCCCACAATAATCCTCCTCCTCCTCTTCCTCACCTCCTGCCAATCTCCACTCCCTTCCAGCACTGATGATGTTACCTAGTCGGGTCATGAAACGTCTGCAAAAAAAAACCAACCCAGCTCAGAGAGCACCAAGGACCTCCCAGTTCAATCCTGAACTACAAATATTCTCTTCTACCAATGCCCAAATTTTCGGGAAAACGTCTTTAATTCCCTAGCTCTGAGGATCAGCAATTGGTACCCACTGAGTGAAGATAGCAATTTCTGATTTGGGCAGCTGGCTCCTTGGAAAGGCAGAGCCTTAGTGTGTGCATGGTGTGTGTTTGAGTGTACATATGGACAATATTTGCCCACACACTTCGGTTTCCTTTTTAAAACCCCTTTCTGTCACCATCCCAGTCCTAAATCATCTTGGATTATTTTTTTTAACACAACAAGGGGATTAGCACGGTTCTTTAAAAACAGATGTTTGTTAGCCACTCGTTGCTGTTGTTGTTTTCCAAGGATTGCTTTGATCTCCGTTGTTCACTTTTGTGTGTGTCTCTATTGTGTGTGTCTCTATATCCAGGCTCTATTCTTCAGCTGTGTTCAGCGATTTTGAGCCATTCTCTGCTCCCGAGATCACCAGGCGACCCGTGGACGATTTAATCCTGCAAATGAAAGCGTTGAACATCGAGAAGGTGGGAGTCCCATATTTTTAGGCGCTTCCTTGATAGGTGTTCCTCAACTTACAACCGTTCATTCATTTTGAAGTTACAACGTCCCTGGGGGTGGGAAATGGGGGAACTTGTGACTGTCCTCGCACTTACAACCGTTGCAGCATCCCTGTGGTCATTGGATCAAAATAACAGGGTAGTTCCTGTTTGCCAGCTTTTCCGGAACTGGAAGCCGATAGGAAAAGTTGGATTTACTTGAGGGGCTTCCCCCCAAAAAAGGAAGCACCAGAAAGGCAGGACAAGAAGCAATGGGTGGAAACTAACCAAGGAGAGGAGCAACCTGGAATTAAGGAGAAACTTCCTAACAGGGAGGACAGTGAACCAGTGGAACAGCTGGCCACCAGAAGTTGTAGATCCTTCATCACTGAAGGAGGTTTTTAAGAAGAGACTGGACAGCCACTTGTCTGAAATGGGATATAAGGGTCTTCTGCTCGGGTCCCTTCCAACTCTGTTCTATTCTGTTCTGATTTGCTTAACAACCATGGCAAAAAAAAATGGTCATAAAATCAAGCATGGCTCACTTAAACGATTACCTCGCTTAGCGATGTTAATTCCAGTCCCAGTTGTAGTCATGAGGTCAAGGCATTCAGAGTTTGGTCAATCTCCTTCCTAGCTTTTGTTTGTTCTTTTTTTTCATTTTTTTTGGCGGGGGGGTGAAAGTTGAATTATTTCTTGTAAGGCTGAGATTGTTCGCTAGGGAAGCCCCTCTTCCTTCCATCCGCCAAGGTCCTTCCCTCCTACCACCCCAGGACTATACCGCACGTAACCTCTCCATCTCACCGGTCGTCTCTTTCCTCTCTGCAGGTAATCAACTTCCCATTTCCTACCCCTCCGTCCTCCGATGCCCTGAAGGCCGCGGAGGAATTGCTGATCGCCCTTGGTGCCTTGAAGGCTCCCGCCACGTCTGGAAGGTACGAAAGACGGAAAGGGACCAGAACCGGGATGGCAAACCTACGGCTCGCATGCTGGAAATGGCGGACCTAGGGCTTGCCAGCCGTTGCCTGTTGCCTCTTCGCGCGTGCATGCTTGCCAGAAACTGGAAGACCGACCGGGTGGCTGGCGTGCATGCAGAAACTGGAAGTTCAGCTTCCCAGTGTTCTTCCGGTTTGTGGTGGTCCCTCCCCAGTGTGCGCTCCCATTTCGGCACTCGGTGCCCCAAAGATTCGCCAACGCTGAACTAGAAGAACTTAGAACAAACGCAGTTGGGTACAATTCCGAGTCTACCTTTGCGTAATGCAGCATCCGATCCATTGGAGACGTCCCTCTCGGACGTGTCCTGGTGTGGAGTAGCTGACCTTAGATAGATTAACAAGAGTCGGAAGGGACTTTGTAGGTCATCTAGTCCAACACGTACACACTCCTGCCCAAGCAGGAGACCCTACACCGTTTCTGACAGATGGCAGTTGAAATTTCTTGTTGAATCCATCAGGATATGGGCTGCCAGGGTTGCCCCCTAGCCACACTGGATGATATCGCCAGGTCCCGCTGTCCCAGCAGAGTGAGGAAGGATCCTGAGGGATGATTCACACCCTGGACATCATTTCTTTATTCTCCTCCCATCGGGCAGGAGATACAGAAGCATAGCTAGCCAGACAAATAGGCTGCCAAATAGCTTTTATCCGTGGGCTGTTAGACTTTTAAACGAAACGCAACACTACAATCAGATTTAATAGGACAGACTTACAGTGCTAATGTAACAGTTAATATGTCTATACCGATGTAGTATTTTTGTATGTATGTATGTGGAAATGTGTGCCTAGTTCTATTACTTACTTGGGTTTAAGAATTTTCTTTCAGAATAGAATAGAACAGAATAGAATAGAATAGAATTCTTGATTGGCCAAGTGTGATTGGACACACAAGGAATTTGTCTTGGTGCAAATGCTCTCAGTGTGCATAAAAGAAAAGATAAATTAGTCAAGAGTTAAGAATAGAATTGAAATAGAATAGAATAGAATAGAATAGAATAGAATAGAAGAGAAGAGAATAGAAGAGAATAGAAGAGAATAGAAAATATGGAATGGAATTAGAATAGAAAATATGGAATGGAATTAGAATAGAATATAGGATAGGATAGGACAGGACAGGACAGGACAGGACAGGACAGGACAGGATAGGATAGGATAGGATAGGATAGGATAGGATTCTTGATTGGCCAAGTGTGATTGGACACACAAGGAATTTGTCTTGGTGCAAATGCTCTCAGTGTACATAAAAGGTACATTCGTCAAGAGTCAAGAATCATAAGGTGCAACACTTAATGATAGCCATAGGATATGATAAGCAATCCAATCATACTAGGAGACAGTCAATATAAATCGTAAGGATATACTAGTGACAAAGTTACAGTCATACAGTCACAAGTGGGAGGGGATGGGTGATAAGGAGTGTTGAGAAGATTAATACAATAGTAGTGCAGTCTTAGCAAATAGTTGGACAGTGTTGAGGGAATTATTTGTTTAGCAGAGTGATGGCGTTCGGGGAAATAACTCCCCTTGTGTCCAGTTGTTCTGGTGTGCAGGGCTCTATAGTGTCATTTTGAGGGAAAGAGTTGAAACAATTTATGTCCAGGATGCGAGGGGTCTGTAGATATTTTCACAGCCCTCTTTTTGACTTGTGCAGCATACAGGTCCTCAATGGAAGGCAGGTTGATAGTAATTGTTTTTTTCTGCAGTCCTATTTATCCCCTGAAGTCTGTGTCTCTCATTATTGAGATGTATTCTGTATTTTGTGTGGGCTGCACCAATGGCAAAGGTAAAGGTTCCCCTCGCACATAACACATGCTAGTCGTTTCTGGCTCTAGGGGCCAGTGCTCATCTCTGTTACAAAGCTGAAGAGCCAGCACTGTCCGAAGACGTCTCCATGGTCATGTGGCCAGAAGGACCAAACGCCGAAGGTGTATGGAGGAACGCTGTTACCTTCCACCAAAGGGGTCCCTATTTTTCTACTTGCATTTACATGCTTTCGAGCTGCTAGTAATACTTCACCCGATCTTGATTCTATGCCTCTGTTTATACAACCCAGGATTGTATTAGCTTTAATTTAGAGTTAAAATTTGAAGAATTTTAGTTCTTCAAAAGAAAGGATTGAACATCAAGCAGGTGGGATGGAGTCCATTTTTTTTAGTACTTGGTCGAAAGATAATCCTTGACTTGCCTTTCATTTGTTTAACCACCTTCCTTCCTTCCTTCCCTCTCTTCCAAATGCCCTTCTTCTTCTTCTTCCCTTCTTCCAGGTTGGGAAAGCTGCAGGAAGCCAAGTTCAGCTGTCCCATCAGCCCTTTGGGCGTCCTCATGGCCTCCTTCCCGGTAGCCCCACGCTACGCCAAGATGCTGGCCTTGAGCCAACAGCATCACTGCCTGCCCTACACCATCGCCTTAGTCTCGGCCTTGACGGTGAGGGAGCTGTTTGAAGAATTCAACAGGTAAAGCCACGGTGGGGCTACCGAGAAACTCAGTGGTTTTTATGGGCTCCAACTCTTAAAAATGGCACCGATTTGTCCATGGATTTGGAAGAGTTTAGTCATTTTAGTCATTGCACCATCTTCAGTGTAAAATTTATGACTATGAAAATAAGCACAAACACACATTCTCACACTCCACACATTGAATTGAAAACCCCTGATATCGCATTAATATTGCACTATGGGATAGAAGCTGTTTTTCAGCCTTTTTGTCCTTGTTTTGAATATTCTGTACCGTCTGCCAGATGGTAATAGTGCAAAAAAAAGGGTGCCCCAGGATGAGATGGATCTTTGAGAATGTTTTGAACCTTTCTTAAGGCAGGGGAGCTATAAAGCTCTTCCAAAGAGGGGAGAGGACAACCCAGGATCCTCTGGGCAATGACGTTAACCCCCTGGAGCGCTGTCCTATCTGCCCCTGTGCAATTGGCAAACCATACAGAGGTGCCGTCAGTTAAGATACTCTCTATGGTGCAGCGGTAGAAGGTCAACAGCAGTTTTTCGTTTGAGTTGTTGTTTTCTGAGAAGCCTCAGGTAGTCTAATCTCTGCTGGGCCCTTTTGGCCAGGGCTTCAATGTGAGCCCCCCAGGTCAGGTCCTCTTTTAGGGTAACACCCAGAAACTTTAAACTGGCCACGCTCCACTGATAAGCAAGGGCTGGATGTCTGATCTATTCCTTCTGTAGTCCACTATAAGCTCCTTGGTCTTATTGGGGTTGAGGACCAAGGTATTGTCTCCACACCACAAAAGCAACCATTGGTCCACCTCATCTCAGTAGGCAGATTCATCCACCCTGGAGATGAGTCCCACCACTGTTGTATCATCTGCAAATTTAGTAATATGGTAGAAAGAAACATCAGGTTTGATAAAGCTAACTGAGAACTTGACACTTAAGATTCCTCTCATTATCACGTATTCCTTCCACATTTCACTCTCCCCTCCTCTAAAACATTCGTTTTCCACCCCAAATCAGTAACTAGGGACATTTCTGTGGCCTGCACGATGGAACGATTGTTTCATCGAATCCTTCATTTATTCTTTTTTTTTTCTTTTTTTAAATGCAGGCCTGCCCTGAATGAAGAAGATCATGAGAATCTGAAAGGGAAGAGAGCCCGTATGGCACAGATGCAAAGGATTTGGGCTGGCCAAGGACCTTCCCAGAAGCTGGGAGATCTCATGGTGATGCTTGGTAAAACTGACCTATCTACTTGTCGATTGGGTTGGGGGATGTAAACTTTCAATGGGTCAAGGGTTTCCATCAGAAATAAGAGACACCCCCCATGCTCACTTGAAGTGTTAGTACCACTTTATAATTTTGGTCACCACACGATTAAAAAGATGCTGAGACTCTAGTAAGAGTGCAGGGAAGAGCAACCAAGAGGATTAGGGAACTGGAGGCTAAAACGTATGAAGACCAGTGGCTGGAGTTGGATTCAGGTTTAATGGAAAGAAGGATTAAGGGTGACATGAGAGCAGTGTTCCAATATTTGAGGGGCTGCCCCAAAGAAGAAGGGGTCAAGCTATTTTCCTAAGCACCTGAAGGCAAGACAAGAAGCAACGGATGGAAATTAAACAAGGACAGAAGCAGCCTAGAACTAGGGAGGAATTTCCTGACAGTGAGACGCTGTTATTCCGTTACTCCAGGAGCCGTGGGGGCTTGTGAGTATGCAGGATGCACTCCTCATTTCTGTAGCTCCAATGGCCTGCGCTACAAGGCCATGGTGGAAATCCGGCGGCTGCGCGGGCAGCTCACCACGGCAGGTAAGACTCCACACCTGCTGTCTTCCTTGGGACCTGCTCTTCCTTGTCTTGGGAGCATCATTCAGGTGGGGCCACCTCCGTCCGTCCCTTGACTCTCACAATCTTGGTATGTGTACGTGTACCAGTGATGAGGATTCAAACAGGTTTTTTTAACTGCTGGTCCTGTGGGCGTGGCATGGAAAGGATACTGCAAAATCCCCATTCCCTCCCCACCCCACTAACCTGCTTTCCAGCTCCGTTCTCCTGTGCAGGGCAACCAAAGGAGACCCAGCCGATTGACTGGGACTCAATAGGAGGCAGAGAAGAGATGGGGTTGGCGGGGCCAGTCAGAGGTGGGATTGGCCGGTCCTCCGAACTACTCCACATTTCCGCTACCGGTTCTCCACAACCGGTCAGAACCGGCTGAATGCCACCTCTGATGTGTGTGTATGTTCCTTCCCAAGTGAATGCCGTTTGCCCGGGTTCAGAGCTCTTCGTTGACCCCCAAATGAAGCCCCCCACAGAAGAACAGGCCACTTTCTTGAGGCAGATCGTCCTGGCCGGATTGGGAGATCACGTTGCCCGAAGGATCCAGGCGGATGAACTCCTTGATGAGAAGTGGAAAAACGGCTACAAGGTCTGCCTCTCAGACTCCTTTTTAAGTGCCAGCAGTTTGCTTCTGGAATTCATTTAATCAATGTTATGTACAAATTGGAAGAAAAAAGGTAGACAGAACAACGCAGTGTATTGAAACACAGACAGATGTAATTGAAGCCATCTCTAAAAATAGAGGAAACAAATTAAGAAACTAGGAAGGAAGGAAGGAAGGAAGGAAGGAAGGAAGGAAGGAAGAGGGAGGGAGGGAAAAGAATGAAAGAATAGAGAGGAAGAAATAGATGAGGGGAGAAAGGAAGGAAAAAAAAAGAATAGAGAGGAATAAGGGAGGGAAGGAAGGAAGAAAAAGGAGGGAGGAAAAAGGATGAATGAAAGAAAATATAGGGAGAAAGGAATAGGGGAGGGAAGGAAGAAAGGAATAGAGGGAAGGAGGAATAGGAGAGGGAGGGAAGGAAAGAAGGGAAAAAGAAAGGAATAAAGGAATAGAGAGAGGAAGAAAAACGTTCCTCGTATGTTATACTTAATAGTTGCTGGTTTACTAATAGATATAATAAAGTAATATAATATGATAAGTAGGTAGTATTGTTATAAAATGTCACATAATCTTTACAGAGGACTTTTAGCTGCATAGATGAGGTTGCTGTTGGTTTGTGCTAGATGGGAATTTTTTAATTCTTTCTTTTCCTATTTCTGCCCTCCCTCCTTCCCTCCTCCCCCCGCCCCCAAATTAGACGCCACTGCTGGATGATCCGGTCTTCATCCACCCCAATTCCATCCTGTTTAAGCAGCTCCCGGAGTTTGTGGTGTATCAGGAAATCGTTGAAACCACCAAGATGTACATGAAAGGTGAGCGGGCGCCTCTTTTCCCTTCCTTGACTTCTGTCTGTCTGTGTGTGTGTGTGTGTGTGTGTGTGTGTGTGTGTGTGTGTGTGTTAATATTCCTTTAAGAAAAGAATCTACACCGGAGGAGAGAGAAAAGACCAGCATTGAGCTGCAAATATTTTAACAACCGGTAGGCGTGGCCAATTGGTCATGTGACTGGGTGGGTGACATCACTCATCACACCCAGCCCCGCCTCCCAGCCGCTCGCCGCAAAGGAAGAGGTGGGATTCAGCCAGTTGGGGCTAATCCCGCCGCTGGATGGCCCCGCTCCCACCTGATCTTTTGGCCAGTTTGGGGGCTGTTTTCAGCCGTTTTTTTCAAACTGTTCTCAGACTGTTTGGGGGGCTATTTTCAGGTCATTTTCAGGTCATTTTACCCGAAAACAGCCCAAGAAACTGCATGAAAACGACTCAAAAACCAGAGTGTTTTGGGGCCAATTTCAGGCAGTTTTCCCAGGCTGTATTTATCCCAGAAAATAGCTTGAAAATGACCTGATAAACAGTCTGAAAACGGCCCCAAACCCAGGCCATTTTCAGGGTGTTTGGGGGGGCGTTTTTGGCCCAAAAAACAGTTGAAAAATGGCCCCAAAATTCCCCCAATATGGCCTGGGTTTGGGGCCATTTCTCAGGCTGTTTTTCGGGCCGTTTTCAGGTCGGTTTTGGCCCCAAAATGGGTGGGGGTGGGGCCAGCCAGGGGTGGGATTTGCCAGTTCGCTGAACTGTGCCGAATCCTTACTACCGGTCTGCCTAAACCGGTGCGAACCGGCAGCAGCCCAACTCTGGAAAAGACACCTCCAAATAATCCGAAAATAATATATTGCAACCATATTAGCTTAGGAAATTATCATTTGTATTGTGTCACTTTTTAGCCGATCTAAACTCCTGCTTTCTCCCAATTTTTTTTTCTGGCTTCTCTCCCTTCTGAAGGGGTTTCGGCAATTGAACCTGAGTGGATCCCTCTTCTCCTGCCCCCCTACTGCCATTTTGAAAAGCCCCTGGAAGAGCCGCCTCCATTTTTCTGTCCCGAAACTGGCCATGTCCGTTGCCACAGGCCCAGCGTCTTCTGTAAGTCTGTTTTTCCCCAGGAAATTAAATTATCTTTCTTTTCTCCTTACCAGTCCACCACAAAAGAAACAGAAGTTCAGTTGTGATTCTGCTACCTTTAGGCAAATCCTGCTTGTGTGCCTCAGAACCACTTTCTATATTATTGTGCAAGTGGTCCTTGACTTATGACTGCAAGTCAGGCCAAAATTTGCATTGCTCAGCAAGACAGTTGTTAAATGAATTTTGCCCCGGGGTATGACTTGTTAAGCGAATCCCTGTAGCAATTAAGATGTTGTTGTTATTATTATTATTATTATTATTATTATTATTATTATTATTATTATTCATCGCACAGTCAGCCAGATGTTCAGACTGGGTTTGGCATTTTTGTCTACCTATCGAGTCCTTACCCAGGACCTGGGATAAGCGAATATGGAAGTTTAATGGCGTTTACAAATCTCGCCGCTGGATGGAAACTGTTCCAAGGAAAGCTGCCTTCTGCAATTGACCGATGGCAAATTAGTCAATGCCATTGATGGTGTTCAAGTGATGCGCCAGTTGTTTTGGAACAGCACCCACCCAAGTACTATTGGTACTACCCTTGCTTGCCTTTGCCACAGACGTTCTATTTTTATTTGTAGATCTTTGCATTTTGTTATCTTCTGCAGTTCTTTCTTTTCTGTTCTGCTGTCTCCAGGCACTGCCACATCCACTATCTAGACTTTTTTGTCGTTCTTATCGACAACGGTTAAGTCCGGAGTGTTATATGGTGGGTGCTTGTCTGTCTGGATTCTGAAGTCCCAGAGCAATTTCACTTATTCATGTTCTATGACTTTTTTCTATTTTATGGTCCCACCAGTTCTTGCTTACGAGCAAATGATATTTCTTGCAGATCTTCCAATGTACCATTGTTGTGGCTTTGTCATGCTGATGCTTGTAGTCAGTTTATTATTGTTATTGTTATTATTATAATTAAATCTTTAGTGAGATTCATAGCCTTCGACTGTGAAGTCCTAACCAAGGAGCTAGGAACTGTTTAGGTAGCGTTGGAGGATATAAGCTGTTCCAAGTAGGGTGGTTTTTTGTAGAATCAGGGTATTCAAGTCTGATACATTCAGAATTTCCAAATAGTGAGGTAGCCCTTTAGATATTGCTCCAAGGGCTCCAATTACAATTGGGATAACACACAATTTCTTTTTCCAAAGTTGCTCAACTTCAATTTGTAAGTCCCGATACTTTGTGATTTTTTTCTTGCTGCGTGTCTACAATTCGTGCATCACCAGATATTACAATGTCAATGAACCAAATTTTATTATTATTATTATTGTTGTTGTTGTTCTTATCTTAACTTTATTCATTAAACATGAAACACAGTCAACTGAACATTCAACAATGTATCACAAATATCACTGATATTATTATTAGCTCTTTTATTCATTAAACATGCAATTCAGGCACCTGAACATTCAAAAATGCATCACAAAATAGTCCACCTGTGGCCTTACTCCCATGTCGACCCTGAGTTCATAATTGTGCCTTCCTTTTGGCAGCTCTGTGCATGCGCAGGCTGGGAACTGGCTCCAGCTGCTCCTCCGCCTCAATGCTGTCTGAGCCCGAAGGCAACTGATGACTGCCAGCCTGCCCTGGCCCCATCTCTGCCTCTGATGCAGAGCCCTTGTCCGAGCCTTCCTCAGCCTCCAGGACCTGCCCATCCTCCTCACTACCATCCGAGTCTGCTGCCGGCTCCACCAGCCACCGGCGGGCCACAACATACCTGTATATTCGTTCAGCTCTCTTCTCTTCCTACAGATCGGGTCGGTTGGCCGCTTCCTGCGGTGGAGGTTGATTATCCCGAAGGCCTTGATCGTTTCAAACATTTTGCCAGGTTTCTCCTGGAAGGAAAGGTGAGTGCCAGCCTCGCTTTTACAGCCAGTCCTCAACTTAACGACCACAGTTGGGACCGGAACTTAGAGCACTAAAGCGACACAACCTTAAAGCGAGTTGTCAATACGATTGCACCCAGTTTTATGGCCTTTCTGCTGTGGTCATTAAGCGAACCTGGGAATGGCGATCATGTGGCCCCAGGACCCTGCAACTGTCAGGTGCAGTCATAAGAGTGAGAATTGGTCGTAAGTCCATTTTCAGCCCCATCGTAACTTCAGGTGGTCTCTGAACCAATGGCCATAAGACGAGGACTGTATCTGTATCTCGTCTTCTGCCGTGATCCGTTGCTGTTTTAGACTTTCACTGAATTTTAAGCATTTTCCCCAACCTTAGACCCGCCCGTTAATTGCATTCGACTACAAATACCAAGTTCTCCACCCAGCAGTAGCCAAATTAGCTGCACACGGGAGTTGTGATCCAGCAACAACTAGGCCATTAATTTCCTACTTTTACATTTTATTTAATCATGTTTTTTTTTTGGAGACTGCGTTTACTTGGATATGAATACAGCAGCTTAAAAAGTTGGTGACGAGTCATCGAACAAATTCAATAAATTCATCAGGGTGTCGAATTCATAAAATACATAGATTAATCCAGTGGCTCTCTTTTCTTTTTCCTAGGTTGTGAAATCGTTGGCGGCTTACCGCCGTTGCCTGCTGTCGAGCCCAGTCACAATGCTGAAGACCTGGTCCAAGTAAGTCGTGGGCTTTCTCTCCTCTACTTGTGTACGGGGTGTGAAAATTGTGTATCTGTCTCTTTCCACCCCAGAGAGCCAGGGACCTGTTACATTTGCTCCCATGCTTACCTTTGATTGAATCAGAATCGGAATAGAGCTGGAAGGTCCTGGGAGATCATCTAGTCCAACCCCCTGCTCAAGCATACCATTCCAAACAAATGGCTATCCAAACTATTTTTAAAAACCACCCGTGACTTCTGGTGGCGAGCTGTTCCACTGATTAATTGTTTCCACTGTTAGGATCTTCCTCCTTAATTCCAGGTTGCTTCTCTCTTTGATTAGGTTCCATCCATTGTTTCTTGTCCTGCCTTCAGGTTTTTGGGTAATAATTTGACCCCCTCTTCTTTGGGGCAGCCCCTCAAATACTGGAAGACCGCTGTCATATCCCCCAGTCCTTCTTTTCTCTAAACTAGCCAGACGCAAATCCTCCAACTGTTCCTTATTATGTTTTAGCCTCCAGGCCTTTAATCATCTTAGTTGCTCTTCTTTGCAACTCTTTCTAGAGTCTCAATATCTTTTTTTGAAATGTGGTGACCAAAACTGGATGTTTCCAGGTGTGGCCTTATCAAGGCTTTATAAAGCAGCACTAATACTTCGCGTGATTTTGATTCTATGCCTCTGTTTATACAACCAAGGACTGTATTAGCATTTTTGGCTGCTGCCGCACACTGATTGATCAAAAGTTGGTTTTATTTGCCCCTTTGGATTCAATATTTTGCTTGATTTTCCTTATAGACTTCAGCCCAGGACAGAATCTTTACTTCAAGCGCTCGTTTCTGAAAATGCTGATAACCGGGACACTTTACAGCTAGCCTGGAAGAAAAATCCAAAATGTAAGCATTAAAAATATTTTTTTCAGGTTTTTTTTTTTAAATTATTTATTATGCCACTAAAGACTTGTGGTCATTGTGAATCACGATTGCAAACTAAATTCAGGAATGGAAACTTTTAATCACAGCGGACTGACAGCTCACTCCTTTCTCCAATTTTAATCTTCTCATTTCAGATTTATTGGCTGAATATTGCCAGTGGGTTCCAGAAGTCACTCACGAGGAAATTGCTAAAATGTGGCCTCCGGTGCGTTGATGCGGTGAATGTTTGAGCCAGGAACTCTCCAGCTTGCGTTCTTCCCGAAATGGCCATGAAGATTTTCCTGGGAAAAGCAAGATCCGTAATTGCACAAGGAAAGGGAAGAAAGATTAAACCTTTCTTCATTTGTCATCCCAAGAGGCAACGTGTGCAATTTGCAACCTGCCAAGGAGCACAACACGTGATATTTGCGACCTGCAAAAAATAATAATCGTGCAGATGTTCAGCCGTGCTGAATGCAGCAGCTTTCCAGTGAACAAAAGCAATGCACATCATTTCATACAAAAGAAATTCAGTGTTTCCCAACCTTGGGAACTTTTAAGACTTCAACTCCCAGAATCCTCCAGGCTTCTCTTGAGAACAGACTCTATGGCTGCTCATCCAATATTTCTCAACCTGAGCACTATTTTAAGAAGTTTGGACTTCAATTCCCAGAATTCCCCCAGCTAGCAAAGTTTGAAAAACCGTGGATTTCAGTGGCAAGGATCTTGCATTCCATTAAGCAGCATTTACTTTAATCATGGTTTTCTGGCTAAGCCACGGTGATTATGTTTTCCTCCAGAAACCTGGCTTAAATATACGTCCCAATAGGTTGGTTCACACAAATAACCTGAGCCACAAACATAAAGATTTAGCAGGGTCAAACAAACAACTAACTACAGTTATTCCAAGTTTTGTAAGAGATAAGTATCAAGAAAGGGAATAGTCTAATATGCCACCTCATATTGGAAAAAAAACTATAGTTTTGAGTATCTTTTTACCTGTTTCTTTACGTTTAAAAGACACTCATCATGGCATTTTTCAGTTTGTATCCACAGGGTGCCGCAGCTATTTGTAAATATAATAGCTGAATGAACATTTGCTGTTGGTGTTTGGTTATTTATTTTCCTTTGTTTAGACATGCACACAATCCAGAGGTTTTATTCTGAATGCTTATGGCTGGTTGCAATGAGCAGATTTTTCTTTCCAGATATGGTTGCTTTCTATCCCAGTTGCAGTTGTAAAAATGTCCATGGAACAACTCCAGTTTTGGGGGGGGTTTTTTGATCATCCAGTTGGAAAGAATGAAATTGAATGGATTTACTTGGTATCCAGTGCCTCTTGCAAAAACAAAAAATTGCAAATACAAGAAGACGGATGAATGAAGTCGAATGGATTTACTTGGTATCCAGTGCCTCTTTCAAAAACAAAAAAAAATTACAAATATAAGAAGACGGATGTCTTGGGGAGGGAAATCTCCTAAATTTTCCTATACCTCTTCTGGCCTTAAAAATCCCCTATAGTAATTATTTAAAAAAAGCAACGGAAGCATTTCCTGTCCGTATTTGGATATTACCCCAAAGGGTTTTCTGAAATAAATTGGTTTTCATCCAATCCACTGGTTCAGCCATTCCTTGGCCAATAACGGCGTTATATATTCATTCATTGACGTTGCTGGCAATCACCTGCTTGTGGGGAGGGGGGTTTAGACTAGATGACCTCCAAGGTCCCCCTCCAACTCTTGTTATTCTATATTCAGTGGAACAGATTCTGCAACCGTTGTAAATAGCAGAATTTCCGTTGCTAAGCAATGCAAAGCAAGCCATGCCCAGTTTTATTTCTTTGGCGCCATTGTCCAGTGGAGCACTGCAGTTGTAAAGGCTCAAACTCTCTCCCCTTCAAACGATAAGAATGAACTTTTGAACATATTTGAATCCCACCACACTGTCTCTCCAAGAGGGGACAAGTTTCCAGGCCTCTGGGCTCCAGTCCCCAGTTGTATATTATGTGCAAGTTATACAGATTCAATACGAGAATTAAGATATTCAGGTTATATTAAAAAAAAGGATTACTTGTACCAACCGCCTCCCTTCTTCCATTGAAGAATGGCAGATACACGGATCTGACAGCAGTGGTTAAAGAGAATCACGTTAAGAGGACCCAGCTTCCTGGACATCTGTCAGAAATGGTATAGGGTCTCCTGCTTGGGTGAGGGGGGCAGGGGGTTGGACTAGATGACCTTCAAGGTCCTTTCCAAGTCTGGCATTCTATATTCAACGGAACAGAAGTTGCCTTCAGAAGTTGTGGGAGCTTCATCCCTGGAAGTTTTCAAGAAGAGACTGGACTGCCATCTGTCAGAAATGGTGTAGGGTCTCCTGCTTTCATTGACGTTGCTGGCCATCACCTGCTTGGGGGGGGGGGGGTTGGACTAGATGACCTCCAAGGTCAATTCCAACTCTGTTAATCTGTATCTAGATTCCTTGACCCCGGCATGCTGCACCATCGTAAATACATTCCCAGTTGCCAAATGCCCAAATTTTGAGCCCACAAATGTGGGCAATGCTGCAACGGTCGTAAGTGCGAGGACCGGTCCTAAATCACTTTTTCCAGCGCTGTTGTAACTTGAGCAGTCACTTAAACCAATGCTAAGTCAAGAACTACCTATAATGGGATGCAAAAGAAGAAGTTGGATCAGTTGGCTGAATATTGGACATCCATCTGTCCTTAGATGGCGTAAGAACTCCTGCCTCGGGCAGGGAGTCAGACTAGATGACCTCCAGGGTTCCTTTCAGCCCTGGAATTCTATGGTTTGTACAGGTAGTCCCTGACTTAAAAACAGTTCATTTAGTGACGGTTCAAAGTTACAATGGCACTGGGAAAAAAATGATGTACAACCATTTTTCACAGTTACGACCTTTGTGCCATCCCCATACTCACCGGATCAAAATTCAGATGCTTGCCAGCCGATTCATTTTATGATCATTGCTGTGTCCCCGGGGTCCCCTTTTGTGCCATTCTGACAAAGTCCAGAAACGGTGTAAGGCCTCCTGCTTGGGCGGTGGGTTGGACTAGATTACCTCCAAGGTCCCTTTCAGGCCTTGTTATTCTACACTGCTCAAAAAAATAAAGGGAACACTTAAACAACACAATGGAACTCCAAGTCAATCACACTTCTGTGAAATCAAACTGTCCACTTAGGTAGCAACACTGAACAACATGCTGTTGTGCAAATGGAATAGACAACAGGTGGAAAGCATAGGCAGTTAGCAAGACATCCCCAATAAAGGAGTGGTTCTGCAGGTGGTAACCCACAGACCACTTCTCAGTTCCTATGCTTTCTGGCTGATGGTTTGGTCACTTTTGAATGCTGGCGGTGCTTTCACTCTAGTGGTAGCATGAGATGGAGTCTACAACCCACACAAGTGGCTCAGGTAGTGCAGCTCATCCAGGATGGCACATCAATGCGAGCTGTGGCAAGAAGGTTTGCTGTGTCTGTCAGCATAGTGTCCAGAGCATGGAGGCACTACAAGGAGACAGGCCAGTACATCAGGAGACATGGAGGAGGCCGTAGGAGGGCAACAACCCAGCATCAGGACCGCTACCTCCATCTTTGTGCAAAGAGGGACAGGAGGAACACTGCCAGAGCCCTGCAAAATGACCTCCAGCGGGCCACAAATGTGCATGTGGCTGCTCAAACGGTCAGAAACAGATTCCATGAGGGTGGTATGAGGGCCCAACATCCACAGGTGGGGGTTGTGCTTACAGCCCAACACCATGCAGGACGTTTGGCATTTGCCAGAGAACACCAAGATTGGCAAATTCACCACTGGTGCCCTGTGCTCTTCACAGATGAAAGCAGGTTCACATTGAGCACATGTGACAGACGTGACAGGGTCTGGAGATGCCATGGAGAACGCTCTGCTTCCTGCAACATCCTCTAGCATGACCAGTTTGGCAGTGGGTCAGTAGGTGTGGGGTGACATTTCTTTAGGGGGCCGCACAGCCCTCCATGTGCTCGCCAGAGGTAGCCTGACTGCCATTAGGTACCGAGATGAGATCCTCAGACCCCTTGTAAGACTATATGCTGGTGCGGTTGGCCCTGGGTTCCTCCTAATGCAAGACAATGCTTGACCTCATGTGGCTGGAGTGTGTCAGCAGTTCCTGCAAGACGAAGGCATTGATGCTATGGACTGGCCCGCCTGTTTCCCAGACCTGAATCCAATTGAGCACATCTGGGACATCATGTCTCGCTCCATCCACCAACACCAGGTTGTACCACAGACTGTCCAGGATTTGGGGGATGCTTTAGTCCAGGTGTGGGAGAAGATCCCTCAGGAGACCATCCGCCACCTCATCAGGAGCATGCCCAGGCGTTGTAGGGAGGTCATACAGGCGCATGGAGGCCACACACACTACTGAGCCTCAGTTTGACTTGTTTGAAGGACATGACATCAAAGTTGGATCAGCCTGTAGTGTTTTTTTCCCACTTTAATTTTGAGTGTAACTCCACATCCAGACCTCCGTGGGTTGCTCAATTTGATTTCCATTGATAATTTTTGTGTGATTTTGTGGTCAGCACATTCAACTATGTAATGAACAATGTATTTAATGAGAATATTTCATTCATTCAGATTTAGGATGTCTTATTTTTGTGTTCCCTTTATTTTTTTTGAGCAGGGTAAACATATCCATGGGGAAGCCAGGTTCACTTCACTGCTGGGTTCTGAACTGATCAACTGCAATGATTTCCTTAGCAAACAAGGCAAGAAAAGTCTTTAAATGGGGGCCAAAACTCAAAGTTAACAAGCTCCTCACTTAACGACAGAAATTTGAGGTGGGGGCGCTCTCTTGTGGTCGTAAACAACTGAACGGGGGAGGAGAAGAAAAAAACGTGGAGATGCCGGGGATTGAACCCGGGGCCTCATACATGCAAAGCATGCGCTCTACCACTGAGCTACATCCCCTTCCCGGGCAAAACCCTTCCAGCGGGAAATACAAAGCTATTCCATTGTTACCTTTTTTTTTTTTCCTCCTCCCTCCTTCCAAAACTTTTCTTTTCTTCTTCTCCTTCTTCTCACGTGCAACTTTTTCCCGTGCAGACAGAAGCGCCTCCCGCTCGGGAGGAGGAGAAGGCTAATCAGGAACAGCTGCAACTATCGGGGGGGAGGCGGCGGAATCCAGAATTTGGGGCTACTTCGGGAGGGGCAAGGACCCAGTTTGAAGAGCAGCAGGACACCCAAAGCCAGCTGGGCCTTTGGATTGGTCGGTTTTTGTTTTATGGGAAAGACAGAAGAGGGAGGGAGGGAAGGAAGGAAGGAAAGAGAGAGATGGGACAAGGGAGGAATGGAGGGAGGGAGGGGGAGGAGGGAAGGAAGGGAAGAAGGAGGGAAGAAGGGAGGAACTAGAAAGGAAGGCAGATGTGGGGGGAAGGGGAAAGGAAGGGAGAGGAAGATAGGAAGGAAGGAAGGAACTAGAAAAGGAAGGAAGGGGGGAGGAAAGAGGAGAGAAGGGAAGATAGGGAGGGAGGGAGGAAGTAGAAAGGGAGGGGGAGGGGGGAGGAAGGAAGGGAAGAGGGAGGGAGAGGAAGATAGGAAGGGAGGGAGGAACTAGAAAGGGAAGGGAGGGGGGAGGAAAGAAGGGAAGATAGGAAGGGAGGAAGGAAGGAGAAAGGGGGAGGAAGGAAGGAAGGGAAGAGGGAGGGAAGAAGGGAGGGACTAGAAAGGAAGGCAGATGAGGGGGAAGGGGAAAGGAAGGGAGAGGAAGAGAGGAAGAGAGAGGAAGGAAGGGAGGGAGGAGGAGGAAGGAAGGAAGGAAGGGAAGAGGGAGGGAAGAAGGGAGGGACTAGAAAGGAAGGCAGATGTGGGGGAAGGGGAAAGGAAGGGAGAGGAAGAGAGGAAGAGGAAGGAAGGGAGGGAGGGGGGGAGGAAGGAAGGAAGGAAGGGAAGAGGGAGGAAGGGAGGGGAAGATAGGAAGGGTGGAAGGAAGTAGAAAGGAAGGGGGAGGAAGGAAGGAAGGGAAGAGGGAGGGAGGGGAAGATAGGAAGGGAGGAAGGAGCCCGGGAGGGAAAGAAGGCGAGAACAAGCATGCAATCAGCATGTGCGCAACTTAACTGGCCTGTTTCGGGAAAGAGCGCCGGAGCTCCTCCTCGTTAGTATAGTGGTAAGTATCCCCGCCTGTCACGCGGGAGACCGGGGTTCGATTCCCCGACGGGGAGGCTCGACGTTTTCTTTTCCAATAAAGTAAATTCCAAAAACGAGGGGGAAAAAAAACTCTTTAACCAAAGCCGCACACATCCTTTCTACCTCGCAGAATAGGGTTGTTGTTTTTCTTAAATTCCTTCATTGGATTCTCTGACTTTTGCCTCTGAGGCTCCTTCCTTCCCTCCCTCAAGTCTCTCGCAGGGGGGCGGCTGACAATGCAACAGATACAAGGAGGGGGATTAACCCCCCCCCACACGCAACCCTGCCTGTTGTCCGGAGACTGAAAGGGGGGGAAGGGCTCCAGGATTTCTGCCCCCCACACACGACAGTTGACCCCCCCCCACACACACACACACAGAGGTCTTCAGGGTGGGGCAGGAGGGCAACTGCCGGGCTAGCCCTACTGAAGAAAAGTGGGGAACAGTTTAATGCAGGGGTGTCCAACCTTGGCAACTTTAAGACTTGTGGACTTCAACTCCCAGAATTCCTCAGCCAGCTTTGCTGGGCAACTTTAAGACTTGTGGACTTCAACTCCCAGAATTCCTCAGCCAGCAAAGCTGGCTGAGGAATTCTGGGAGTTGAAGTCCACAAGTCTTAAAGTTGCCCAAGGTTGGACACCCCTGGTTTAATGCATTAGGGGAAGTTGCAACTTGCAAAAAAAAAAAAAAGGGGGGGGGGTGAAAGAAGGAGGATCTCCGGGTCTTGAAGGGGAGGACGAAGAGCCAAGATGACATCAGCCGAAATAGCTCAGTTGGGAGAGCGTTAGACTGAAGATCTAAAGGTCCCTGGTTCGATCCCGGGTTTCGGCAGTTTCTTTTTTTTTTTTTTCTTCTTGAGGGCAGTGTGTGTTGAGTGTGTGTGTGTGTTATGTTGTATTGCAAAAAAAAAAACCCTTCTTTTTGTACGGCACCCTGAAAAGAAGGGGGAGGGGAGGGGGGACGGGAGCCATGCCTTCCTTCAGCTGCTTTGTGTGTGGTTTGTGTTTTGCAAAGCATGCGGAGTTACATGGGCCCTACAGAATCTTTGGGTTGTCCCAAAGGTCCTTTTTCAGGAGGCAACTGGACTTTCTTGGGTTGTTTTTTTTTTTCTTTTGAAGACGTGTTGTTTCTCCTCCAAGAAGCTTCTTCAGCTCTGACTGGATGGTGGGGGATGGAAGGATTGATATTCCTTGCAGACAGCTGGTCATTTGCATCCTTTGGGAGGGTCCTTGAGACCACTTGGGGGTTTAGCACTAATAGGAATGGATTTCCAGAGAGGAAAAAATGTCAGACCACAGGAACTATTTGCACTACTCAGGTGACCCTGAGGACACAGGTTAGCCTCCAAGTGGCCTCAACGACCCTCTAAAAGGATGCAAATGACCAGCTGTCTGCAAGGAATAGCAATCCTTTCCTTCCCTACCATCCAGTCAGAGCTGAAGAAGCTTCCTGGAGGAGAAACAACACGTCTTCAAAAGAAAATAAACAAACAAGAAAGTCCAGTTACCTCCTGAAAAAGCACCTTTGGGATAACTGCGATGATGACTGAGATGACTGAGAATCTCTGGATGACTGAGAATCTCTACAGACTGTACAATTTGGGATGAACAGACTTTGAATGGTGTGGGAGTAGGAACGAATTTCCAGAGGAAAAATGGCAGACCGTGGGTTGAAAGTCTGTTTGCCGCAAGTGAAAGTGAAGGGACTTGGCAGAGAGAAGAAAGATAGAGGACAATAATGAGTAAAAAGGGAAGCTTACGAGGTCGGGAGATATACCACACCGATATTAATAGAAAGGAATCTAGTGGCTGGAAGGTGACTGGAAGGTGTGGAGGATTTGGACTATTTCATTCGATTTTTATGCTGGAAATCTTTATTAAATCAGAGACAGGAAGAAGATCAGAGCTGACGGAACAGAGACAGTGCGGCGCCACAGGTGATACTTAGAAACCCTGAAGTTATCATAATAATATAATTGATGTAAACCATTTAACTGCCCTTCAGGGAGTATACTGATCTAACTGAGGAGGTGGTTCCATCTGAAGAAAATCAGGAAAATTGAACTTAGGAACGCTAAGACAAAAAGTACAAGTGGAAGCTTCCAAATGTGTGGAGATACCGTGTAATTATAGTCACTACTCAGCATTTCTTACCTCCCCACTTCTGGTGCGTTTGGAGTGAAAGCTCTTAAACTTAGAGACGGAAAGCTAAAAACTTACTTTAAAATTCCCTTTTTCCCCCTTCTTTACTCCCTTTTTCCTGTATACACTTGCTCATTTTTTCTTTATTCTCCCACCATCCGGCGCTATGATGAACTATCTCTCCTTTTTCAATCTCTCTTTATAATGATTATAAATATGTATACTGGGGAAAGGAAAATTGATTGTTGTAAATGATTGTTAAATAATTGAATTAATTGATTTATTAATAATAGTGGTATACTTTGATTAGATATATAGGGAAAATAGAAAGAACATTAAGTATTATTTAATTAATAACCATAGGATTTTATATATTAATATTATAATTCATTTTGCGATCACAATTAATCCACTTGGGGACGAATGTAATACTGTTTGTGTTTAAGAATATTTAAAATAAGGTTAGGTAATACATATATTTATTTATCATATTTAAATATAGTTGGATTTGGATATATTTATATTTATATATATATATATATATATATATATATATATATATATATATATGTATATGTATATTTCATTATGTGAAATTATGTATAGAGGCTGAGCACTGAGGCCTTACAAAATTATATATGTGATTTAGAATTTGGATTTAAAATAATACAGTGATAATATTTTTATCTATAAGAACCTATACTCCAGTAATTAGCTAAGAGTACAGCTATCCAGCAGATAGATAAAGTAATTAGATACCGGTCAATTCTAATATAGAGATTCTATTACGGAATGTTAATTTGGGATAATATTAATATATTACAACAACAGAAACAAATCTTAAAAGAAATGACTTCCACAACAACTGCAGCTCTGAAAACTGGAAAAAAGGTCACCCCGACGTTAACAACTACGTCGGCAACAGCTTCGCCCATGGCACAAAAAACCATTGAAGAAACATTACCAGTGGAGAAACAAGCTAACATCTCAAATGCCAACGTCCAGTCAATTCTGCTGACTTTACAGGAATCGATGAAGCTGAAAGAAACAATGATGAAAAACCATAATGAGAGGAGAGCAGATATCAATGAACTAAAAGAGGAGATGGGGAAATTAAAAGCAGAAATGAAAGCGGATATCTCCAAAGTAGAGGACAAAGTTGGATTATTACAGCAGGTCTTGGGGAAAAAATGAAGCAACAATAAAAGAGGTAGAGAAAAGGACAGAACGAACTGAAAGGAAATTAGAAAGGGTAGATGAAGAATTAAAGAATGTGAGTAAAGAAATGGAGGACTCACTGGTCTACCTAGAGATGGACAAGGCTGCTACATACTTGAGATTCCAAAATGTAATGGAATCCAAAGAAGAAGACTTGGAACAACTAATGGCGGGAATATTGGCTGGACTATTGGAAAAGGATAAAGATGACATCTTGAGGGAGTTTGATGAAGTTCACAGGGTTAGCACTAATTATGCGAGACGCCACAAATGCTCAAGAGAAATCCATATATGATTTGCGAGAAGGAGTGTTCGGGATATCATATATAGGATGTCAAGAGATGAAAAAATCACATATAAAGGCAAAGAAGTCTTGGTTCTCAAACAAATACCAAGAAGAGTAAGAGAACAAATACAAGATTATAAATTCTTAGCAGCTTACCTAAATCAGAAAAGAATCATATTTAAGTGGCTAATCCCAGAGGGGATGTTAGTTTCTTGGGACGAAAGGAAAATTAAAATAGACTCCATGGAAAAGGCCCAGGAATTTTATGAACAATTGGTAGGCCCGGAAGACCAGAGCAGTAAGGAGGAACTGGAAACGAACTCCCAGGAAGATCAAGGCTATCATAAGAACAGAGGTGGAACTTTAGGAAATCAAGGAAATACTCAATTACAACAGGAGAGAGAAGAAAGTAGGACACATCTTCAGGCACAAGGAGAGACCGGAGCCATTACAAGACAAAGAGTGAAACAGAATTAAATGGAAGAAGAAAAGAAACTACTATCAATTAATATAAATGGTTTAAACTCGACGATAAAAAGGAAAGGATAATAGCCAAACTAATCAAACAAAATGCTGATATAGTATGTCTACAAGAAACTCATATAAAGAAATCAGTAGCAAAATACTTAGAATGTCTGAAATTAGTGAAGCTATTCACCTCTACCGGCAGACCCAGGGAAAAAGAAAGGGATTGGAGTATATGTTAAAGAGGATTTGAAAGCAGATTAAGGAAGAAGAATATAAGTTGCAAGCGTTTGCGGATGATATGATTTTTTTCATTGAAGAACCAACAGAAAGAGGACAAAAGTTGATGAATGAATTAGAACAATTTGGAGCAGTAGCAGGACTAAAAATTAATAGGAAGAAAACAAAATTAATGACTAAAACTTTAACAGAAAAACAGAAAATAGAACTAGAAGAAGTTATGGGAATACAAGTGATAAAGAAAGCTAAATACTTAGGAATATGGTTGACAGCACATTGTAAGACACTTAAGGAAAATAATTATGATAAATTGATGCAGCAGGTAAAGAAGGATTTAGAAACATGGGGCAAGCTGCATCTTTCATTATTAGGCAGGACTGCTGCTATTAAAATGAATATTCTTCCAAAATTCCTATATATATTTCAGACTATCCCAATCAAAGTACACAATTTTTTTTTGAAGAACTTAATAAAATAACTGTAAAATTCATTTGGCAAGGGAAAAAAACCTAGAATAAACTTAAAGGCAATGCAGGATATGAAGAGCAGGGGACGGCTGGCACTTCCAAATTGGGAGTTGTATTATATATAGTGCAGCCTCTTTAGTATGGTTGAAGGAATGGGTGAATTTAACCAATAAGAGAATATTATTCTTAGAAGGCCATGACTTGCAGAGGGGGTGGCGTGCTTGTTTATGGGATATTGGGAAAACTAGCCAGAAATATTTTCACAGACACCTAATCAGAGATTCATTATTGACTAATTGGAAGAAAATACGGAAAAAATACTATTTAAAAATACCAATTTGGATCTCAACAATGGAGGTGACGATTCACCCAAATAATCTGGATATTACTAAAATGATTAAATATAAGAACCTATTGGATACGCAAGGAAATCTGAAATCGCGGCAAGACCTTCAAGATCGGGGATTAAAAATTGATCGGTGGGCATATTTTCAAATTCAAAGTAGATATAAACAGGACGAGAAAGAATTTGGAATTAACAATAAACTCCAGCAACAAGATAAAATTTTATTAGGATCAGGCAAAAAAAAAATATAACCAAATTTTATAATTATTTATTAGAAGTAGAATTAGAAGAAGAAATTGTAAAAGGGAACATGATAGCCTGGAGCAGGAATATAGGACATAGTATCTCCATAACAGAATGGGAAAAGGTCTGAGGTAGAAATAATAAAATTACAAAATCGGTATCGTACAAAGAAAGTCTGTTTGCCTGTTGCCTCCTGAAAAAGCACCTTTGGGGTTTACATGGGCTGCTGATGCTGCTCCCGGGAAAGTTCATCCGGAAGGTCTGCTTGAGTCTCTTTTCTCTTGCAACAAAACAAGATTTCTTTGCTTAGGAAACGTCTGAATCAGGTCTTAAAGTGAGTCAGAAGTTGATTCTGTATGATCTCCAAGGAGGGTGACTGGAAGGCTCTGCCAGGGCCCCTCCTCGTTAGTATAGTGGTAAGTATCCCCGCCTGTCACGCGGGAGACCGGGGTTCGATTCCCCGACGGGGAGGCCTACGTTTTGTTTTTAAGTTAATTTTTTTATAGTAAAATTTAGTTGGTCGCAGCCTTTATTTATTTTCTTTATTTGCATTGATGCATGAGCACCAGATGCCTCCAAGGAAGATTTAAGCAGAAAAAATGCAATTTTCCCTTTTTGCAGACTCGGTTGATAGAAAAATTCTGGGCTTGCTGGAGAAAGTAGTTGGGGAGGTTGCAATTTTTACCCGAATGAGGCCACTTCTCCAATCCCTATTTTAAGAGTCTTCCATTCCCAGAATTCCTTAGCCAGAATTCCCTAACTTGCTTGACTGGATGAATTCTGGGAGTTGAAGTCCATCCATGGGGAAATCTTGGAATTGGCTTTAATTCTTTATTTCCTCCTTTCTTCTTCTCTTCTTATCCGTCCATTCCGTCTTAGCAAAGAAATCCACGCCTGGTTTTCCTTCTAACCAATCCCTCTTCCATTCAACCGCTTTGTCTTACATTCACCGCGCATCGAACTTTTTATCCTTCCGCCGCTGCATTCCACAGAAGGCGGAGTGGATTAACTGCGTACGCCCCCTTTCTGACCGTCCCGCCTCCCTATTGGCTAACAAGAGACCGCGTGCACTCTAATGAAAAATAACCCCTCCCTTTCTGTTGGCGGAGGGATCCACGTGCGACGCCTATATAAAAGGCCGCCGCGGCCGGGTACGCAGTTAGATCAAGTTGCCTCTTGCTTCTGTGAATTTGTTGCTGTCTGCTAGGGCCCACTCGAGCTCCGCCGTAAGCCTTGATTGTTACATTTATGTCTTATAGTGATATGTTTTTTCCTGTACTTTCTGTTAAATTCGGTCTGAGGGAGGGTTAACTTTCTTTGGACGAGCCTCATTTGGAAAGTGGGGGGGGATCCTCGTTTCTGAGGGGGACTGAAACCGTGTAGGCGGGAAGCGCGGATTTTCACACGTTGCCCCTTCGTGGCGGCTTTGGCTGAAGGGGGGAAGGCTATTTTTAATTAAAACGAAGAGGAGGAGGAGGAGGAGGGAAGGGAGAGGAGAGGAAGGCCCCAACGGCTCTTATTCAACCGCGGACCAAAATGGCCGCCCCGGAAGCTGGGAAAGGAGACTTAGTCCCCGCCCACTCGCTTGTGACGTCTCCATTCTGACGTCGCACGCTTGTAACTCCGCCCCCCACCAAAGTCACCCAGTGCGCAGACGCGCTTTCTCTTGCTCTGCTCTTGGATTCTTGGGCCGAGAAGCGTAGGTAAAGGAGGTCGGTTGTGGCCTGCAGCCCCTCTCCCCACGGACCTTGCTAGATTTTTTTTGGGGGGGTTGATAGGGAATGGGAGCTCATGCACCCTAAGAAGGCTCCCTTGGGGGTAAAAGCAGGGTGGGAAGGGGTTTGTGAAGGTCATCTAGTCGTGCCCTCAGCGGCCTGCTGGAAAAGCCAGGAGACCATTCTTGGAAGGTGAAGGATCTCTCCTGAAAGAACATGCAGTCCCCAAACTTGCCAAATTTAAGACTTGTGGACTTCAAGAGCTGGCTGGAGAATTCTGGGAGTTGAAGTCCACAAATCTTAAAGTTGCCAAGTTTGGGGACCTCTGATGTATGCAAGACAGCCTTTGTACTATGTATATTCATTGGTTTAACTGGATTAGGGGGTGGTCCAGCTCCAGCATATGAATCCTGGAGACTACAGTAAGGAAAAAGAAGCATGAAGGACCTGTTGTGGAGTTTTCCTTGTGTTTAAATCAAGGATCCTCCAGACTTGGCCACTTTTTTAAGACTTGTGGGATTCAGTTCCCAGAATTCCTCAGCCAGCCAGAAGTTTACCAGTTGCCAAGTTTGGAGCTGCCTGTTTTAAATGGAAATGTAAGCTGTTACAAGTTGACATTGGAAAAAGGAGCTCAGTTGAAAGCGTTACAAACTGGATTGACCTGGTTTCCTCTCTCTGTTTCCCTCTTTCCGTATTGCAGAGAAAATGCAGATCTTTGTCAAGACCTTGACTGGGAAAACCATTACCCTGGAGGTGGAGCCCAGTGACACCATCGAGAATGTCAAGGCCAAGATCCAGGACAAGGAAGGCATTCCTCCCGACCAACAGAGGCTGATTTTTGCTGGGAAACAGCTAGAAGATGGCCGCACCCTATCTGATTATAACATCCAGAAGGAGTCCACCCTCCATCTTGTCCTGCGTCTGAGGGGAGGCATGCAGATTTTTGTGAAGACCCTGACTGGAAAAACCATCACTCTTGAGGTGGAGCCCAGTGACACCATCGAGAATGTGAAGGCCAAGATCCAGGACAAGGAAGGCATTCCTCCCGACCAGCAGAGGCTAATCTTTGCTGGCAAACAGCTAGAAGATGGCCGCACCTTGTCCGACTACAACATCCAGAAGGAGTCCACCCTCCATCTTGTCCTGCGTCTGAGGGGAGGCATGCAGATCTTTGTCAAGACCTTGACTGGGAAAACAATCACTCTTGAGGTGGAGCCCAGTGACACCATCGAGAATGTGAAGGCCAAGATCCAGGACAAGGAAGGCATTCCTCCCGACCAGCAGAGGCTGATTTTTGCTGGGAAACAGCTAGAAGATGGCCGCACCCTATCTGATTACAACATCCAGAAGGAGTCCACCCTCCATCTTGTCCTGCGTCTGAGGGGCGGCATGCAGATCTTTGTGAAAACCTTGACTGGGAAAACCATCACCCTGGAGGTGGAGCCCAGTGACACCATCGAGAATGTCAAGGCCAAGATCCAGGACAAGGAAGGCATTCCTCCTGACCAGCAGAGATTGATCTTTGCTGGCAAACAGCTAGAAGATGGCCGCACCTTGTCCGACTACAACATCCAGAAGGAGTCCACCCTCCATCTTGTCCTGCGTCTGAGGGGAGGCATGCAGATTTTTGTGAAGACCCTGACTGGGAAAACCATCACCCTGGAGGTGGAGCCCAGTGACACCATCGAGAATGTGAAGGCCAAGATCCAGGACAAGGAAGGCATTCCTCCCGACCAGCAGAGGCTGATCTTTGCTGGCAAACAGCTAGAAGATGGCCGCACCTTGTCCGACTACAACATCCAGAAGGAGTCCACCCTCCATCTTGTCCTGCGTCTGAGGGGCGGCATGCAGATCTTTGTGAAAACCTTGACTGGGAAAACCATCACCCTGGAGGTGGAGCCCAGTGACACCATCGAGAATGTCAAGGCCAAGATCCAGGACAAGGAAGGCATTCCTCCTGACCAGCAGAGGCTGATCTTTGCTGGCAAACAGCTAGAAGATGGCCGCACCTTGTCCGACTACAACATCCAGAAGGAGTCCACCCTCCATCTTGTCCTGCGCCTGAGGGGAGGCATGCAGATTTTTGTGAAGACCCTGACTGGAAAAACCATAACTCTTGAGGTGGAGCCCAGTGACACCATCGAGAATGTGAAGGCCAAGATCCAGGACAAGGAAGGCATTCCTCCTGACCAGCAGAGGCTGATCTTTGCTGGGAAACAGCTAGAAGATGGCCGCACCTTGTCCGACTACAACATCCAGAAGGAGTCCACCCTCCATCTTGTCCTGCGTCTGAGGGGCGGCATGCAGATCTTTGTGAAAACCTTGACTGGGAAAACCATCACCCTGGAGGTGGAGCCCAGTGACACCATCGAGAATGTCAAGGCCAAGATCCAGGACAAGGAAGGCATTCCTCCCGACCAGCAGAGGCTGATCTTTGCTGGCAAACAGCTAGAAGATGGCCGCACCTTGTCCGACTACAACATCCAGAAGGAGTCCACCCTCCATCTTGTCCTGCGTCTGAGGGGAGGCATGCAGATTTTTGTGAAGACCCTGACTGGAAAAACCATAACTCTTGAGGTGGAGCCCAGTGACACCATCGAGAATGTGAAGGCCAAGATCCAGGACAAGGAAGGCATTCCTCCTGACCAGCAGAGGCTGATCTTTGCTGGGAAACAGCTAGAAGATGGCCGCACCTTGTCCGACTACAACATCCAGAAGGAGTCCACCCTCCATCTTGTCCTGCGTCTGAGGGGCGGCATGCAGATCTTTGTGAAAACCTTGACTGGGAAAACCATCACCCTGGAGGTGGAGCCCAGTGACACCATCGAGAATGTCAAGGCCAAGATCCAGGACAAGGAAGGCATTCCTCCTGACCAGCAGAGGCTGATCTTTGCTGGCAAACAGCTAGAAGATGGCCGCACCTTGTCCGACTACAACATCCAGAAGGAGTCCACCCTCCATCTTGTCCTGCGTCTGAGGGGAGGCATGCAGATTTTTGTGAAAACCTTGACTGGAAAAACCATAACTCTTGAGGTGGAGCCCAGTGACACCATCGAGAATGTGAAGGCCAAGATCCAGGACAAGGAAGGCATTCCTCCCGACCAGCAGAGGCTGATCTTTGCTGGCAAACAGCTAGAAGATGGCCGCACCTTGTCTGACTACAACATCCAGAAGGAGTCCACCCTCCACCTGGTCCTACGCCTGAGGGGTGGTTTTTAAACTTTCTGCTTGCTTACAACTATAGAAGTAAGCTTCACTGCACTTTGTTTCAATAAAGCTGTTGGGATTCCCTATTGTCTTTGTGAATTGTTGTGTACAAAATATAAACTAGAGCCAGGAGGGTGGAATGAAAACTCATTTACAAAATGGGGCAAACACTTAAAGCGGAAGGTGGTGAGATTTAAGATGCTTTGCCAATGCTTAGCAAAGGAAGCTAGTCATGAATGCTAAGTAGATCATGACTCAAAATTGTGATTAAATGTAAAATAACAAGGCTTGAAGGCCTTTGCTTCAGCCCCAGGGACTTAAGATGATATATACGTTTTCTAGCGTATTGGAAAAAGGATAGGAAGTGGAGACTACCTGGTACTACTGTTCATTTTGGGGGCTTGAGTGACTTAATGCAGTTAAGGGTAAAGAATCTTAGGTTTCCTTTACATTTGGAAAAGTTCCAGCCTTTCCTATAATGGGTTTGTTCAAATGTCACTAGATCAGGGGTCTCCAACCTTGGGGACCACCAAACTCAATTTTAAATCCCAAAAACTCTGCAGGAAAATTCCCTGCCCTGTTTTCCTACCATCAATCATTCGTCACCATCTCAGTTCTCACAGAGGGAGACCTACCTACCTGCTTCATGTGAGGAAAGTAGCAGAAGTCTCTCTCCCCCAAAACCGCCAGAAATGAGTCTGTGAGGCTTGCAGCCCAAAGCCAAAGAAAGCAGCAGCAGCCCTGTAGCCAGGCGTGTGGGGTGGGTGGGGCAAATCCCCCCCCACCTCACTGGTTAGCAATGCAAGCTAAGCAAGCCTTGTGTTCCCGCACAGCCTGGATTAATTTGGGAGGGACATTTCTCTGCGGACCACCAGTGGTCTCCAGCCCACTGGTTGGCAACGATTGCATGAGACGACACATACCGAGTAACCTCTATGGAGATTACCTAGTCTGTGATGTGTATTCTGTTAAAACTAGACCGTTCACCTTTGGCCAGCACCCCTGGCCACGTTAGCTAATGAGTTTATTAGATGATACAAGGGGGAATTGTGCAGACTGATTCTTTGGAGAGGAACCACAATCCCTGCTGGACAGCCACCGCTCTGATGGCGCATCTTCCCAAGGTGGGAGATGGCGCCTGGAGGAACCCTGCACACCGTGCCTGGAAGTGCAGAGGGAGCCACAATGGGACCAAAGGCCCTTTTCCCTCCTGTTTCCAACTCATTCCCCTTTTTCGTCACCTCTCATTTTCCTTCCTATTCCTTCTTTCCTCCTTCCCTTCCATCCCCAACTCCTTTCTTCCTCTTGTTCCCAACTCCTTCCTGTTCATTCTTTCCTCCCTCCCTGTTCACCTTTCCTATCTTCCTCCTCCCATCCATTCCCAACTCCTTCCTTCCTTCCTCATCCCCAACTCCCTTTCTCACTCCTTCCTTCCTTCCTCCCCATTCACTTTTCTTTCCTACCTTCCCAACTCCTTCCTTCCTTCCTTCCTCTCATCCCCAACTCCCTTTCTCACTCCTTCCTTCCTTCCTTCCTCCTTCCCATTCACTTTTCTTTCCTACCTTCCCTTCCCAACTCCTTCCTTCCTCTCATCCCCAACTCCCTTTCTCACTCCCTTCCTTCCTTCCTCCCCATTCACTTTTCTTTCCTACCTTCCCTTCCCAACTCCTTCCTTCCTTCCTCAACTCCCTTTCTCACTCCCTTCCTTCCTCCCCATTCACTTTTCTTTCCTACCTTCCCTTCCCAACTCCTTCCTTCCTTCCTTCCTTCCTTCCTTCCTTCCTTCCTTCCTTAACTCCCTTTCTCCTTCCTTCCTTCCTCCCCATTCACTTTTCTTTCCTACCTTCCCCCCTCCCTCCCTCCCATCCATTCCCAACTCCCTTCTCGTTCCTCCTCTCTTTCCTCCCTTCCATCCTTCTCATTCCTCCCCTCCCCTCCCATTCCAACTCCTCCCCAGCGCGAGAGCCCCCTTCCCCGCTCCCTCCTCCGAGGTGCCAGGCGAGACGTGGCAGCGGAGCCGACCGACCGGCCGACCCCGGCCAGAGCCTCCCTCGCGCAGACCCTCCCGCCCTCCCGCCTTCCAGGCCAGCCCCGGGGGCGACGCCCGCGTCGGGCCCCTCCTTCTGGAGGCGTTGCCGGCCGTCGTTGGCTGCCGCGCCGGGCGGGGAGTGGCGGCGGCGCCCGTCAAGAGCCCCCGCGGCGGGCATCGCACGGAGCGCGGAGCTGCGGCGGCGGCGGCGGGACTGGCAAGGCCGGCTATGGCGAGGGGCGAGAGCACCAAGCGCGGCTGCGGGAAGCGCTGCGGGGCCGTGGCCGGGCTGGCCGGGCTGGGCTTGCTCTGCCTGGGCTTCGGGCTGCTGCTGCTGCAGACCGTGCCGGCCCTCTTGAGGCAGCAGGTGGCCAAGGTAAGGGGGCCGAGGGTGGGGGGTGCCTTTCCCACCCACCCCCTCACCCCACCTCAGACAGACTGCCTCGAGGAGGGAGGCTCGACCCCGCCTGCAGCGGGGCTCGCTCGGAGAGGGGCTCCCTGCAGTTAAGAGCTCTGAAAAAACGCTAATTTTGTTTTTAAAAAGACAACCTAATTGGGATTGAAGAGCTGCAAATTTTTTTCCCTTCCTGTCCGGTTCGTTATTTATCTTCCCTTTCCTTCCTTCCTTCCTTCCTTCCTTCCTTCCTTCCTTCCTTCCTTTCTTTCTTTCTTTCTTTCTTTCCTTCTTTCTTTCTTTCCTTCCTTCCTTCCTTCCTTTCTTTCTTTCTTTCCTTCTTTCTTTCCTTCCAGCCTTCTTTTCTTCCTTCCTTCTTTCTTTCCTCCCCCTCCCCCTCCCCCCCCTCCCTCTCCCTCCCTCCCTCCTTGGGTGGGGGTTGACTAGATGACCTACAAGATCCCTTCCAACTTTGTTAATGTGAATCTCTCTCTCTCTCTCTCTCTCTCTTTCTCTCCCCCAATTTCTTTCTCTGTCTCTCTTTCTTTTCCCGTCTCTTTCTCTCTCTCTCTTTCTCTCTTTGGCCTCTGTCTCTCTCTCCACCTTTTTTCTTTCTCTCCTTTTCTTTCTCTCTCTCTCTCCCTCCCTTTTTTTCTCCTAGTTCTTTCCTCTAAGTTCTTGTCCCGCCAGTCCTGCTAGTGAGGCTAGGGCGACTCTTTTGCAATCTGAGTTTGATTTATCCTTGGCTAAATAAACGTTTGTTTTTCTGTCTTTGCAAAGATGGGTAAAGCTGGTGCTTTGGCCAGCTAGTTAAGCTGCTTGCTTTCTTTCTTTCTTTCAGTCTCCTCCTTTCTTAAATTTAGGGATTTCTTTTTTTTTTTTTTAAAGTCAGTTCAGAGTCTGGAGGCTTCAAATGGAGACAAGACAACCACAAAAGCACCCACACACACCAGACACTCCCAAAACCTTTTCTCCAGTTGGAACTTACGCTTCTAATTGATGAAAATATTATTTTGTGCACTTGTGGGCATGCCTGAGACAGGATGCATAGCAGCACAAATCAGAATAGAGCTGGAAGAGACCTTGGAGGTCTTCTAGTCCGGCCCCCTGTTCAAGCAGAAGACCCTGTACCGTTTCAGATAAATGGTTCTCCAATCTCTTCTTCAAGACCTCCAGTGATGAAGCCCAACTTCTAGAGGCAAGTTGTTCCACTGGTTTATTGTTCTCACTGTCAGGAAATTCCTCCTTAATTCCAAGTTGCTGCTCTCCTTAATTTGCTTTGGAAAATAGCTTGACCCTCTCCTCTTTCGGGCAGCCCCTCAAATATTGTAACACTGTTATTATGTCCCGCCAGTCCTTCTTTTCTCTAGATTGGCCATAACCAATTATTTTACGCATAAGGACTGCAGGTGGACAAAGGGAAAGAAAAGAAAAAAGAAAAAAAAAGAAAAAAAAACACCTTTGCAATTGTGTGGCACCCAAATTTACAACCTATTTGCCTTGGTGGTTCCATGAATTACTGAAGCTGTTATGCTGCTACAGTCATAAGTGCGAGGACCAATTCGTCAGCCACTTTTTTTTCCCCCAGTGCCGCTGTAACTTAAGTGGTCTCCAAAACAGTCTTAAATTGAGGACTAGCCTCCCCATCAGAATCATTGCTGAACCCCATGGAATTGCATGCAAGAAATAGCAAGCTTTGTCCAAGTTCTGTTGTTTAGTTTTTCCAGGCAGAATTGGAAAGGAGTCGGACTTTGTTTTCCACACCCAGCTCTCTTGAAATCCACTTTCTCCCGTTCTCCCTCCCTGTTTCTTGTCATTCCTGTTGGAAACACAATATCTGTGTGTTTGTTACAGTGCTTTGTTGTTGTTGTTTTGGGGGGGGGGGTTGCTGGAGCAACCAAAAAATTAAATTCAGACTTCAAGACAGAGGAAGGAAATCTTGCTCGCGCGTTCCAAGGGCTTCTAAACTAAGATTTATTATTTTATTTTTTTGGTCTCTTCTCTCTGCTGGATTTTGTAGGTTACGGAAGGATTTAATGTACACCAGTTTTCATCTACAGCAAGCAACAGATTGAATAAATAAAGGCAGGACAAACCCATTCATGAGGCTTCTGTGCTTTAACATTTATTAAGCAAGTCTTCCTCTGCAGGCAATGCAACCTTCCTCTTAAATTTACAAAATCTGAAGTGTTCCAGTTGGCAATACACAATCCATAACAAAAGAAAGTATAATTAAAGCACTTACCGCCCCACCCTTCTCCTTTGATCCCATTCCTCTCTCAGCTAAGAGCTGTGATTCTTAACCCCTGCCGCCATTCAAGTGTACGTTACCTGCAGCGATTGAATAATTTGCAAACATTAAAGCACACAGTTCAAGAAACCTTGGGAATAAATCCAGGTTTTTCCCTCCCTCCTCTGCAGCCTGGGTTTTAAGGCATTTTGACAGCTTATAGTTAGAATAATAATAACAGAATTGGGTGGGACTTTGTAGGTCATCTAGTCCAACCCCTCCTGCTCAACGCCTCCCCAAGGCCATTCCTGACAGATGGCAGTCCAGTCTGTCCTTGAAACAGGATGGATTTGATTTAAATCCAGTAGGTTTAAATCATGATTTAACACATGATTTAAATCATGATTTAAATCAGTAGTAGAAAGGCTTGATTTAAATCCCCTCGATTTAAATTATAATTTTTAAAGAGCCACTGTCATCTCTGTCCTGCAGCAGCTCCTCCTCTGACCTGCTGTTGACTCACCGACAGTCCCATTGCTTTTAATGGGATGGCTGGTAATGCGCCAGGGACACAAGGTGAGGGACGTGATAGGCAGCAGGTGAGTGGATGCCCACTAACAGGCGCTGCCACGATGGATCTGAAATGACAGGTGCCCTTTAATATTACATTTATAAGTTCCTTAGAAGGCCTCCCTTTCGTTTTTTTACTGCTTGCTTCTCCTCCTCACGCTTAGAGCCTGGTGGCACAGATGCATTTTTCTTCAGTGTACACAGATTTGCAAAACAAGGGGATAAAGGAATATTCCTGAGCGGTGTTTTATGATTCATCTCGCGTTACTGTGAAATTGCGTGAAGGCGTCCATGCAGGGCATGTTATCTCAGCTTGCAGAGCTTGGATTCATGGAATGAGTTTACCCCCACCCCCCAAAAGTAAATATTGCAGAATACATGCACTCACATAACTAAGCTCCCTTTCATGCTGAATAAACTAAATTACGAGTGTATCTTAAATGGAAAACTATCTTTAGATAGATTTTTACTCCAAAAGTATTTTATTAAAATTAATTGGATAAAATTTAAAAAAAAAATCTGATTTAAATTTAAAAAATTCAATTTAAATTTTAAAAATCTGATTGTTGTTTTTTTAAATTAATCATTTATTTTTGTCCGCTCTATCTTGAAAGCTTCCAGTGATGAAGCTCCCATAACATTTGAAAGCAAGCCTTCCATTGATGGGTTGGTTGGTTGGTTGGTTGGTTAGTTGGTTCAGCTTTTTTCTTCTGGTGGTTGGAAAAGTTATCCTTTAACTTTGGCGTCTGAGTTTTTCATGAGCAGTCACGGTCTTTATCACTCTTCTCCTTTGTCAACAAAGCTAGACTCAGTTGCTCAGACTTTGTGCTATGCTTATCATGTATGGCTGTCCCTTTGTCCGAAAGGAATACACCTGTACAAATAGCAGGAGGGTGTTGACCTTAGTGGCCACAGCAGCACATCTTTCTCTGATATCACTCCTTCGAGGAAAGCCAGATCATGGAAAAGTCACCGCTAGGATTACCTGGAACTCTTGTCGCAGGTTATAATAACAGAATCTTGAAAGGAAGCCAAGATATTCCCTCTGCCTACCCAAGAAGATCAGTCTTGAGTTTCTTCCTCACCTGTTCTTCCTAAGCTGGTGTTTATCCAACAATGGTTGAAACTTTTTTTCTCGAGGTCACCCCCATGCTTCTGTTCATTGGGGGACTTAATCCTTCGGCCTCCTTTGGCTGAGTTGGAAGGGACCTTGTAGGTCATCTAGTCCAATCCCTCGCCCAGCAGACCCTACACCATTTCTGACAAATGGCAGTCCAGTCTCTTCTTGAAAGCTTCCAGGGATGAAGCTCCCACAATTTCCGAAGGCAACTTCTGTTCCATGGGTTGATTACTCTCACGGTCAGAAAGTTTCTCCTTATTTCCAGGTTAAATCTCTCCTTGATCAGTTTCCATCCATTATTCCTTGTCCGGGTGCCTTGGAAAATAGCTCGACCGTCTCCTCTCTGTGGCAGCCCCTCAAATATTGGCAGACTGTTGTCTTGTCTCCCCTGGTCCTTCTCTTCATTAGACTAGCCAGGCCCAGTTCCTGCAACCGTTCATCATATGTTTTAGTCTCCAGTCCCCTCATCATCCTGGTTGCTCTTCTCTGCACTCTTTCTAGAGTCTCAACATCTTTTTTATAGTGTGGTGACCAAAACTGGATGCCGTACTCTTGGTGTGGCCTTACTAAGGCTTTACAGAGCAGTATTAGTACCTCTCTTGATCTTGATTGTATCCTTCTGTTAATGCATTTTAGGATTGCATTGGCTTTTTTGGCTGCTGCCACACATTGCTGGCTCATATTTAACTGGTTGTCTACCAAGACTCCAAGATCCCTCTCACAGTTCCTGCTATTAAGCCTGGTTTCCCGCAGTCTATATGTGTACTTTTGGTTTTTCTTGCCTGAGTGTAAGCTTTTCTCTACATTGAATTTCATTTTTGGTTCTGGGGTACTATCTGAATGAAATCATTTCCCTAGATGAAAAGTCCCCTCCCCCCGTCAAAATAGTTAATTCTGCCATCTCTCCTTGGTAATGGGGCAATTCCAGATACTTGGATGAGGCAGAATGGAGATTTTTTTTTCTTTCCCAAAAATGTGTGGGCTCCAGTTGCCCAGCCGTCTCCTTTAATCTGAATTCTCCAAGTGAAAGGATTGGGAATCCGATTCTTATTTGCAAAAGAGAGTTGAAGCACTGTGAAAAACACAAGATCCAGATTGTCAACATTGAACTTACGTGATATAATTTAGACAGAGTTGGTGCAAGCAAACAGGCAGCCAGAGTGGGAAAAAAAAATGTGGCGCAAACTTGCCAAACCGAGCATGAATTCTAACAAAAAGCCTCGGGGAGGAGGACATCTTTTAATTCTGTCAGTTTTCCTGCAGACTTTATTTTACCAGCTCTTCCAGAGTTTTCTAAGCTTTCGTCTTAACCCCCCAGTTTTGTTTTAAGACTCCTATCCTGCGAGGATCTTGCAACTCAAACTTGGAACAAAGCAATTCCTAAAATGTTCTTCCACTGGAGAGAAACGTGGTTGTGAACTGAAACTATTTAAAGTACCCCTAATTCGTTAGCAGGGCCCTCAAAATTAAGAATCATCCTAATCTACTGCAAGGGCGATTGTTGAGGTTGGCCTTGTGAATCCAGAACTGATTCACCTTAGAGCGCTTTTCTATTGATGCAACAGTTGTGGGTTGTTGGTTTTTTTGAGGAACTAACTGTTCTGTGGCCGAGAGTTGGTGCCAAAATGATGGTAATTTTCTGGTCTCAAACCCAGACCAACCAATTATTTTGCAACTCGGGAAAGCATCTGATTAAGGAAAGATGCGTCAGTGATAATGTCAGAATTGAAGTATTTAGCAGTATCCCCAAAAACAGAAACGTTGCACTGGAAAGGCGACAGGACCGAATAATTTTAATTTCATAGCTCAGGAATGGCAACCTTTTGCAGGATGGCAACCTTTAATGTCTCAGAATGAGTCGCTGTTTCTCTGGTGCCGTAAATCTGATTTGGGGGCAAAGACTCCTGTTTACGATTTCTATTTTTTGTGTGTCTGTGCACGTGTGTATGTTGTTTTGCCCCAGAATAAGGAACTTCTCAAACCCTAATATAAGAAACAGAGGATTTTTTTTTTGCTGATCCCATATCTTATTAAGAAGGGTAGAAGCATCAATTTTTATGCTTAGGGAAACTGCCTGACTTAAAATGCCTCAATTTCGGGTTTCACTTCTTCTTGGCCAACACTCAAAAAGCCAAAGGAGCCAGTTTGAATTCTATCTTGGAAGTGAAAAGGAGATTGATGGTGAAGTGGCTGGGAACTGTCAGAGGAATCTGATTAGAGATTGAATCTTAAGTGAGGGATTAAACCAGGCTGGTGTGTCATCCTGCAAAAGAGAACAAGAGAGAGGAAAAGGGGACAGACAGACAGTGACAGAAGAGAGAAGAGAAAGAGACAAGAGGAAGAGAGGAGAAGAGAGACAGAAGAGATGAGAGAGAGAGAGGAGAAAGAGAAGAAAGATTAAAAGAGAAAGAGGCAAAAGAGAGAGGACAGAGAAGGAGAAGATAGACAGAAGAGAGTGTGAGAGAGAGAGAGAAGAGAGAGAGAGAAGAGAGAGAGAGAGAAAGACGAGAAAGAGACAAGAGAGAGGAGAGAAGGAGAAGAAAGACAGAAAAGAGAAGAGAGCGAGGGAGAGAGGAGAAAGAGAGAGAGAAGAGAAAGAGAGAGAGAAAGAAAGGCATATTCAAAAGTCTTAAATAACTCGCAGTACGAAACAAAAGCTGCCAGTCTTCCGTGGCTCTTTAAGCTGGCTGGCACTCCAAGTGGGCGTATATATTTGAGCAAAAACAAAAAATAATTACAAGGACGGGAATAGCTTTAAGAATATGACTATTATGAGATTGTATTGTGGGTTTTTTTTTGTTTCTTTCTTTCCACTTGCCTCTGTTTGTACAGCACACTCAAAGAGCAGCCTCTTTCCTCCTCCTCTTTCCTCCTCCGTTCAGATCCGGCTTGTCACATCGGATTAGGGTTAGCTCTCTTGGAACGCACAGCTAAGCATCTGGGTCACTTTGCTGAACCAGGATGGAGTTAACCCCCAAAAAGCCAGATTGTGCAAAGTGTCTTTTTTCTTTTTCTTTTTTCCCCCGATTCCCCCCAAAATTGGGTCCTTTGGATGTCTTAGCTTCTGAATGTCTCGACTTGACGGTGATTAAATACAGGTAACGCTCGACTTACAACCACGATTGAGCACAAAATTTCTGTTGTTTAAGGGGAGCCATCTGTTGAGCTTTGCCCCATTTTTATGACTTTTCTTGCCACAGCGGTTCGGTGAATCGCTTTGCCTGAGTTTGTGCATTGTTGTTAATTTATGAACATGGTCATTAAGCGAATCTGGCTTCCCCATGGTCCCATGACACACACACACACACACACACGGAGACTGGAATCACCATAAATATGAACCAGTGGCCAAGCACACAAATGCAAATTACATTGCCCATGGGGATGCGGCAAAGGTGGTGTGAAAAACAGCCATAAGGTGGTATTCAGCTGGTTCGGATCGGTTCTGAAGAACCGGTAGCGGAAATTTTGAGTAGTTTGGAGGACCAGCCAATCCCGCCTCTGACTGGCCCCGCCAGCCCCCATCTCTTCTCCGCCTCCCATTGCGTCCCAGCTGATCGGCTGGGTCTTCTTTGGTTGCCCTGCATAGGAGAACGGAGCTGGAAAGCAGGTCAGTGGGGTGGGGAGGGAATGGAGATTTTGTAGTATATCCTTTCCCAGCCATGCCCACCAAGCCATGCCTGCCAAGCCAAGCCACGGCCACAGAACCGGTAGTAAAAAAAATATTGAATCCCACCACCGGCATAAGCAGGGATGAGATTCTACCAATTTGGACCGGCTCAAGTGAACCGGATGTTAAAGTTACATCTGGTTCGCCGAATTGCTATTTCAACCGGCAGGCCCTGACCACCCCACCCCTCCTACCACCTCACCCCTCCCACCACCCCACCCCTCCCAGGAGTCTCCACGCAGCCCATTTTGATGCAGGTAAGTGCAGGTAAGCGCAGACGCTCTGGGACGGAGAAAAATGGGCCTTCCGGAAGTCTGGAAACAGACCTGTTTTCGGTTTCCGGTGGGTCTCTCAGAGCCTAGGGAGGCTGTTTTCACCCTCCCAGAGGCCTGGGGAAGCCTGCGGACCCTTGGGAGGGCAAAAACAGCCTCCCCCCAGCTTTGGAGACCCACCAGAAGCCAGAAACAGGAAGTTCCGGTTAGGCTACTCCCACCATGGCCATGTCCACCCAGCAACCAGGCAGCAAACCGGTTGCTGGGATTTTTGAATCCCACTCCTGGGCATCAGTCGCTGTTTTCAGTGCCCTTGTAGCTTTGAACGTCACTAAATGAACTCCTGTTAAGTCAAGGACTGCTTGTACGGGGAAATATCTGATTTTGGCCCTGGCTGCAGTGTACAACCCTGAGTTTCATTCATTGTTTCATTCCCCGTCCTTTGAAGCTGATCTTGAGCAGTTTGTCAAATTAAGGCTTGCCTGACTGGGGGCGGGTGGGATAGAACATATATTTGCTTTGGGTGCTGCGTTGGAGACCTTCTCTTGTCTTTCTGGTATCAAAAGAGATTATAAAGAGCAAGTGTAGAACATGGTTAATCTGCTAATGGAGAGGAACAACTATGGATTATCCTGTCTGCTAATTACAGTTAACCCAAGAGGATTAGATCCTTTATTCCAATTATTTAGGAAAAGATAACCCAAGAGCTTAAAGCAATGTTTTTAAAATCTGGCAACTTCAAGATGCATAGACTAATTCTCCAGGCATAACTAGCTGGAGGGGTGGGGGAATTCTGGGAGTTGAAGTCCATACATGGTGTACGGACTCCTGCTTGGGCAGGGTTTGGACTAGATGTCCTACAAGGTCCCTTCCAACTCTGTTAATCTGAATCTTCACGTATCCCAAGTTTCAAAAACACCAATTTAATTAAGGCTCTAGTCCAGGGGTCGCCAACCTTTTGGACCTCAGGGACTACCAAACTTATAATTTTAGATCCCAGGGACCATTAACTGTTTCTGTGGGTGTGGCCTAATTTGTGGGTGTGGCTTGGTGGGCATGTGACTGGCTGGGCATGGCTTGTATGTAAATATTATAAATATTTATATAAATATTGAATTTTTTATTAAAAAAGAGCAACTTTTACCCAAAATCAGGCAAAGCAGGCAGATGGAGTTGCTCACAGAGTCATTCAGTGATCTATCTATCTGCCATCGGCTAGCTCAGTCTCTCAGATTTGCTTGCCGTGAGTCTGCACTGAATTTGCTTGCAAGCAAACCTCCAGTCCTAAGGGAGGTTCGGCTGTACTTAAAAGCAAAGCTGAAGATCTAAAGACTAGCTGGAAAGCAAGAAATCCAACCATTTTCTGCTTCCTAGCTAACCTAAATCTCCCGGTGCAGCAGAACCGATGATGATCGGAAAAAGGAAAAACAGAAATTTAGCCGGCAAGTTTACCAGGTAAGGAATAAGTGGGTGGCGCAGTCTTGTGTTTCTGCACAGCCTGCTTTGGGGGTTGCTCTGGGGGTGAGATTTCTCTGCAGCCCACCAAAATTTTCTCACGGCCCACCGGTTGGTGACCGCTGCTCTAGTCCTCAAGAACTCTGCCAACATATTTGGGGTGTATTTTATCCAAAAGCTTGCGTGAAAATTATGTGGTTCTAGAACTCAGCAATTACAGAACGGAATTACAGAACAACAGAGCTGCAAGGGACTTTAGAGGCAGTTGTGAGATTCAAAAAATTTTTTTTTTATTTTTAAAATAAAGTTTATTTAAGATTAATATATTTAAAACACTTTAAAAAAACAAACAAACATATAAACACACATATATATACATATATACATTTTGCAGGAGGTATTGAGCATTGGTTACACTTTTTTTTTCACCCCCTAACATTGACGTGATCTGCCTTGTTACAATACTTCCTCGTTTTTTTTAATGTTTTAATTTCATAGAATACTTTATGATTAAATGCACGTCTTCCATAGTTTCATAGCTTATCTAGTTGTCAAATATTGCTTTTTCTTTAACCATTCATACCAACAATTCCAAATTTTATAGTAGTCACTATCTTTGTTGTTTTTTTAATAATTTAGTTAGGCTAACAATCTCTGCACACCCGTGAATGTTTTTAATGACCATCGCCTCTGAAGGAACAGTAGACAGTTTCCAATTTTGTGCATAGCTTATTCTGGCTACCGTTACAATGTGCAAGATTAAATATTGATATTTTTTTTCTATTTTTAAATCTATCATACCCAGCAAGAAGGTTTTTGGTTCAAATTTTACATCTTGTTTAGTTATGTTTAGAATCCAATTTTTAATATTTCTCCACAACTTCTGGGCATATGGACACGTCCACCACAAATAAAAGTATGTTCCCTGGACACAGTTACACTTCCAACAATTTGGCCAGAGATTCGGAAACATCTTAGCCAGTCTCACAGGTGGCAGATGCCAATGATACACCATTTTATACAGATTCTCTTTGTACGAGACTCACATGGTTAATTTGTAATTTATTTCTCAAATATGTTCCCACTTGTCTAGTTCAATACTGTGGCCCACATTTTTTGCCCAAATTATCATACATTCCTTAACTGTTTCTTCTTTTAATTTGTAATCCAAAAGATATTTATATATTTTACTAATCAATTTCCTTTCCTCTCCATGCCAGATCTTGTCTAATTCTTGGTAGGTCATATTAAAGCCAAATTGTTCTTTATCTTTTTTATAATACATGTACATAGGGCCACCATGCTATCTCTTTTCCTTGTATTTGATTCCTACCCCTTAACTCTCCGGTTTCGTGTAGTAGGTCTTTATATCTTACAATATTATCAAAATCTAAAACATTTGGATGTGTAACTGCCTCCATTGTAGATAACCAAAGTGGGACCTTAAAATAGTGTAATTTTTTATTTTTTCCCAAATAGTTAATAACACACTCCTTATATAATGCCTTTGAAAATACGAGTGGTGTTTACTCTTTCCATCCCACATAAATGCGTGCCATCCAAGTTGGAGATCAAAGCCCTCTAATGTTAAGATCCTTTTATTTATCAAATTAACCCAGTCTTTGAACCAAGTTGCTATCGCGGCATGGTAGTATGTTTCAAAATCTGGAAGACCGAAGCTGCCTTTCTTTCTGTGTCCTGTAACAATTTATATTTTATTCTGGTTTTTTCCCCCGACAGATAAATTTAGATATATGTTTATTTTATTCTTCAAAAAACCTTTTTTCCAACTTGACTGGCACTGTCTGAAATAGAAGCAATAATTTTGGCAAAATATTCATTTTTACTATTGCGATACGACCCAATAGAGATATTTGTAATTTAGCCCAATTAACTAAGTCTTTAAATATTTGAATTGTTAATTTATCATAATTATCTTTTTTAATTGACGAGCACCTGGCTGTCAGCCATATCCCCAAATATTTTACTTTGTTTACCACCTGTATCCCTAATCTGTTTGTTAGTTCTTCCTTTTGTTCATTTGTACGATTTTTTGTTATCACTTTTTTTTTTTCTTTGTTAATTTTCAACCCTGCCACCTTTCCATGTTGTTCTATTTCTTTCATTAAAATGGGGGTCGTTTCTAGGGGGTCTTCCAATATAAATGCCATATCATCAGCAAATGCTTGGAGTTTGTACTCCTCTTTTTAAACTTTTAATCCCCTGATCTCTTGATTTTGTCGAATTTGTGCTAATTGCGTCTCTTCTGCTAATATATATATATTTATCCTTATACTATCTGTATTTTCCCCATTTATCAATATTTTTGCAGTTTGGGTATTATATATTGTTTTAATGAATCCTAAAATTCTTTTGCCAAATTTCATGCCTGTCAATTGTTTGATAAGAAAATTCCAATTCAAGTTGTCAAAAGCCTTCTGGGCATCTAAAAACATCAGTGCCATTGATTTAGTTGTGTGTACTTCATAGAATTCTAAAACGTCCATAATTATTCTTGTACTTGTCTTCATTTGTCTATACGGTAGAAACCCATTCTGGGCAGTCAGTATGAATAATCCTGCTTAATACTTTCTTTAATATTTCTGCCAATATTGTGGCCAAAATTTTATAATCTACATTTAAAAGTGATATTGGCCTATAATTTTGATTTTTTTGTGGATCTAATTGCTCTTTATGAATAAGGGTTATATACGCTTCAGTCCATGATTTCGGTATATTAGCACTATCCAAGGCTTCATTATATAAGTCTGTCATTAACTCCTCCAGTAACTCTTGAAACTCCTTATAAAATTCAGACGAATTTCCATCCGGGCCCGGGGATTTATTTGGCTTTTGTGCTCCAATTGCCTTTCTAATTTCTTCTATCGATATTTTATTATTTAAAATACATTTCTTTTCATCCGTAATTTCCAGCAATTTTTTTCCCTTCAAATATTGATTAATGAGTTCTTCTGGTACTTCTTCTTGATTGTATAAATTCATTTAAAAAAGAAAATCCTTAGCAATTTCTTTCTTTTCCTTAGCCTGAGTACGTACTTTCCCTTCTTGGTCTTGGAGAGCTACAGTCATTCTTTTTCCTTGTTCTTTTTTTATTTTATGGGCTAGCCAGGTTGCTTCTCTCCTTGGTTAGTTTCCATCTGTTGCTTCTTGTCCTGCCTTCAGGTGCTTTGGAATTCTTATTTCAGATATTGAAAGATAGTTATCATGTCACCCCCAGTCCTTCTCGTCATTCTCTTCATTATACACCTAGTTCCCACAACCTTTCATCATATGTTCTAGCCTCCTAATCAGATGTTTTAAGTTTCGCAATGGAAAATAATTGGAACAACTAATCTTCGAGAGAGTAATTTTTTTCTCACCCGCAAACATGTCTTCATTTCTATTTATGTGGGAAAAACCTGGGAGGCCAGGCCAAGGGATGTTACCAAGGGTTACATCAGATAAGAGGTGGCTTAGCCCACAGATGGATAATGGACTGGGCAAGAAAAGAGACTCTCCCCAGTTTCTCATAAAAAGAGACAGTTGGGAGAATTACGTTTTCAGTTTTCTGAGATTCTGTAAATGTAACTTTGCAATAAAGTAGAATTCCCGGTAGTTCTTCTGATTGTGTTTCTTGTCTGGTCTCCCTGGTTGGGCTGGCAATTTATGGCAAGACGGGTAGTCCTCGAGTTATGGTCACAATTGTGCCCAACATTTATTTCGCTAAGTAAAACATTTGTTAAGGGAGCTTGTCCCTTTTTGTTATCAGCGTTCCAGAAAACCTTAACTCCAATAAATAGCTCTGAGATAGACGTGTTCTTAAAGTTTCCTTTTATTAGAGTAGTTATACTGGCAAATCTAGGAAACCCCAAATCTGAAATTTCCGGGTTTCCCTCCAATAACTAAAAAATTACAAATTCACCCCGTTGCACCCATCATCCCATCACCTGCCCCAATCTCCATCCGTCCCAACTAGAGACGTCCTCTCACCCAGGTGCAGAAATGACATGACCTTGACTTAGAAGAAGAATGCTATTATGTAACCACATACTAACCACATACACTCCAAGACATTTACCCCTCCCATCTTCCCCAGGCTCAAGAATGTGGCAGGGTGGAAGCTTCTGGTGCTAATATGGCTTCCAAAGCTGACATTTATGACTTTACGTGCCATGGTTGTGAAGTGAATCTTTTAAGATTTAAGTTAATAACACGGTCATTAAGCGAATCCTATGGATTTTGCTTGTCAGAAGGTTGGAAAAAGGGGATCGCATAACTCCAGGAGATTGTGACCGTCATAAATATGAATCAGTTGCCACGTACACCAAGACAAATCAATGACCACGATAGAGATGCTGCAAAGGTTATAAGTGTCATGTCATAGTCTGAATCCGAGGGGGAAGACGAACAGCTGACAGAGCGGGAGTGTGGTTCCGTTGGCTGTAGAGGAAACTGGGGAAGGGCAAAGTCCAGCTGAGCAGAGCAGGGGAGAGGTAAACAAGGGAGAGGGAGTTCAGAGGAAGACCCAGGCCCACCCCCTCTTCATCCTAGGGCACGCAGGGAGGAACAGAGAAGGGAGCAACAGAGAAGGGAGCAACAGAGAAGGGAGCAACGTGGGTTGTATGATTTACGAGGGAGGAAAGGGCCCTGATTCCCTACATTAGCCACATCTGGGAAGAGAGTTTAAAAGAGATGCATGTTGAGTGCAGCGCCTGCTGGGAACAAACATGCTTATTTTGTCTTGACTTTGGTTATCTGCGTTCCTGGCATCCTCCCAACTATGTTGAGTTATTACCATGCCTTCACATCTGGAATTCCTTCTCCTGCCCTGCCAGACTAATTACCTCATTTTGCCTCATTTTACCTTGTTTGGGTTTATAGTTACAGTTTTTGTTGACCATGTTTTGGACTTGATTCTCTGCAGCCAAAGGCTGTTCCTGGGAGAGTTTTTCTCCAGCCAGAAGGTAACCAGGACATTGGGGGCAGAGTTGGAGCTACTAAAGGGACTGTTATTAATTATCTGATTGTGTTGCCCTTGTGCCATGCCCCTTTGGGTCGTCGCAATAAGTATGAAAAACAGCCATAAGCAGTGGTGGGATTCAGCCAGTTCACACCAGTTCGGAAGAACCGGTGTTAACTTTCTGAGCAGTTTGGTGAACTGGTTGTTGGAAGAAATCATTAGGGGAGAACCGGTTGTTACATTATTTGAATCCCACCACTGGCCATAAGTCGCTTTTTTTCAGTGCCGTTGTAACTTTGAATGGTCACTAAACGAATTGTCATTAAGTCAAGGACTGCTTGTACAGGGAAATATCTGATTTTGGCCTAGCTGAGTGATAGTCTTGTTTTATTTCCTATCTTTTAAAGATCAAAAGCCGATCTTAAGCGGTTTGTCAAATTGATGGTTTGCCTTCCTTGCGAGGGATAATATATATAACACGTATATTTGCTTTGGGTGCTGCGTCTGAGGCCTTCTCTTGCCTTTCTGGTATCAAATGAGATGAAAAACAGCCTGTGTAGAACATGGTTAATCTGCGCATGTCATTTTTCCCCCCAGTTCTGTCGAAACTTCAAACAGTAACTAAATATTACCTGTAATGCCCTAGGAAATGGACATTTGGGGCAAGGTGTTTGGCAACACAATGACTGTTTGGAGTATTGCAGTGTACATTCAGTACCAGAAGAATAAACACAGATGGCTGAGGCTTCATTTAACTTCTTTATAATCATATAAAGTAAATTTTACACTACCAGTTGTAGATTTCTCCAACATGGAGCAAACTCAAACAGAAGCAGACATGTTACAGGTTCAGAGGAGAACAGCAACTCAGGAGCTCAGGAACAGACCTCAGTTTCACTTTAGTTCAGCCGGCAAGCAAGCAAGTTAGTTTCTCTTTCACTTTAGAGCTGAGCACAGAACAGAGATAAACCACGGCCTGATTCTCTCTTTAAGTTTCAACCCTCAATTCAGCTCTCCTTGGCTTGACCTTGTCACCAAGCTCTATTACAGTTCGTGAATATACTCTGATAATGACCCACTGGCAGAATTCAAGTTGCAACCTGCTTGAGGCTAAGGGATTGCAACTGATATTGGGTAATCCAGAACTTGGTTAAACCTGTGGTTCTGGCGGTTTGATTATGGGTGGACCATTTGTCCAGCAAACTCGGAGATAACCGCCTATAGGCCAAGAGAACAGGCAAGAACAGGCAAGGCAAGGACTCTTGGAGACGTTAAAGATTAAGAGAGAGTGGCATGAATGTGTAGGCTGATTCAGCCTCTTATCTTCTGCCCAAAAAAGTCAAGTTGCTGAGTTGCTTTCTCGTGTTCTCGCACGCTTTCCACTTAATTATGTTGAGGCTCTAGAAAGAGTGCAGAGAAGAGCAACCAGGATGATGAGGGGATTGGAGGCTAAAACACATGAAGAACTGTTGCAGGAACTGGGCCTGGCTAGTCTAGGGAAGAGAAGGACCAGGGGAGACAGGAGAGCAGCCTTCGAATATTTGAGGGGCTGCCACAGAGAGGAGGGGGTTGAGCTATTTTCCAAGGCACCCGAAGGCCAGACAAGGAATAATGGATGGAAACTGAACAAGGAGAGATTCAACCTGGAAATAAGGAGGAATTTTCTGATAGTGAGAACAATCAACTGTGAGAGAACAGAAGTTGCCTTCAGAAGTTGTGGGAGTTTCATCACTGGAAGCCTTCAAGAAGAGACTGGATTACCACCTGTCAGAAATGGTGTAGGGTCTCCTGCTTGGGCGGGGGGTTGGACTAGATGACCTACAAGGTCCCTTCCAGCTCTGTTAATCTTTTCTCTTCTCTTCTGTTAGATTCGATTCTTCATAATTCTAATCCTAATTCTTCTTCTTCTTCTTCTTCTTCTTCTTCTTCTTCTTCTTCTTCTTCTTCTTCTTCTTCTTCTTCTTCTTCTTCTTCTTCTTCTTCTTCTTCTTCTTCTTCTTCTTCTTCTTCTAATTCTAATTCTAATTCTATTCTAATGACCATCATTTCAGGCTGTAAAGAGGGTTGTAAGGACAGGTCTCCTTGCACTTGTTGCTTGCACAGCTAGTCCTTGACTTAACGGCCACAATTTGAGCCCAATGTTGTCGCTAAGCAAGGCCTTTGCTCAGGGAGATTAGCCCCCCTCTTTCTCGCCACCGTTAAGCAAATTGTTGTGGTTGTTAAAATGGCATAATGAGGTTGTTAAGTGAACCTGGCCTTCTCGTTGGTTGCAAGAGGGGATCCCATAATCCTGGGATCCTGCAACCATCACAAATACCCAATGGTCCGTGACCCCTGCAAATGGATAAATAAGGGAGTCCAGCATATCTGTTTGCAGATCCCCAGTTTCTCCTTGCCTTGAATCAGAGACGGTTAAGCGCACTTCCAGGTTTGGGTCTGTAGCGAGCACAAAACCACAAACCACAAACCAGTCTGGCCTATTTTAGCATCATGTTTGGGGACAAATTCTGCTTTCTGGACAGTTCAGAACATTTTGAGACTTGTGGTGGATTTCAGGGAAACTTCCTGAAAGGTGAACCCGATGTGTAAATAAATTGATTCGATGTGTATTTTCGATGTGTAGTAGTTTCTCGGATGAGAAGTGAAATGTCTTCAAAGAAAAACCAGAAAGTCCAATTGCCTCTTGAAAAAAAAAGCACCTTTGGGACAACCGTGTTCTGGACGACGGAGAATGTCCATAGACGAGAAAATGTGGAGTTTTTTAAACCTCCACTTCCAAGATTTACTTGCGTACATTCTAACACAGCACCGGTAAGCGTTTATGACGTGACTGCGGTGGCTTTTGGCACCGCAGCGGGAGCGAATCGAATCATTTGGGATAATGCACCATAATTGGCTTTTTCACACGAGGCGCTGAACCCGGTAAAATCGGTGCCTTTTCCCCCTAACTTAAAAGCATGCCCTCGGGGCAGGATTTCAAAGCAGTAGATGAACAGCCTGTTTCAAGAGAAAGGGGGAATTCCCTCCCTTAGGAAAAGCCTTAACTAATAATTAAAACACTTAGTCAAATTACAATCCTCTCAGGACTGTGTGAATCACACTGATGTTAACATCCAGAAGCACGAAACAGAAGCAAGGAGCCAAAATCCGTGCAGCAATGGAGGTCACGGGTGATAAGCCGGTGACACCGGACATCTCTGGAGGTTAATTCTGGGTTTTTTTTTCCAAGTGTTGGCTTTAAAAACAAAAAAACCGATGTAAATATGGGTAGCCCTTGACTTACAAGCTATTTCTTTAGTGACTGTTCAAATTTGCAACAGCACTGTGGGGAAAAAAGTGACTCACAGCAGGTCCTCATATTTATGACCACCTTGGGCAGGGGGTTGGACTAGATGACCTACAAGTGTCCATTCCAACTCTGAATATCTGTTATCTATTATGAACATCCCCCAAAGTTGGGTGCTTGGCAACCAATTACAATAGTTGTAGCATCCCGTCTCCATATGTGACCTACCCAGCTGGCTTCCCACCAGCAGAGTCCATGGGGAGGGAAGCCAGATTCACTTAATGACATAATTCACTTAACAACCACAGTGTTTTTTTGTTTAACAACCATGGCAAAAGAAAGGTGGTGAAATCGGGCGTGACCCACTTAACAAGAGCCTCACTTGGAAATTCGGGCTCAGGTTGTGGTCGTAAGTCAAGGAGTACCTGCAGTTTGAATATTAACCAGGGAGCAATGTAGCATGATGAAGAAAGGAGAAAAACATCAGAGATGTGCCTGTTTTTCTAGTGAAAAGGAGTGAATGAATGTACTGCGTAAACTCGTGTTTCCTCACAGGTTTGGTTTCAAATCAGTTGTGAGAACTTCACCCCTGCAGGCTTTTCAAGAACAGACCGGACTGCCATCTGTCAGAAATGGTGTAGGGTCTGCTGGCTTGGGAAGTGAGGGTTGGACTAGATGACCTACAAGGTCCCTTCCAACTCTGGTGTTCTATATTGAAGGGAACAACTTGCTTTCAGAAGTAGTGGGAGCTTCATCCCTGGAAGCTTTTCAAGAAGAGTCCAGACTGCCACCTGTCAGAAATGGTGTAGGGTCTGCTGCTTGGGTGGGGAGAGGTTAGACTAGATGTCCTACAAGGTCCCTTCCAACTGTTATTCTATATTCAATGGAACAGAAGTTGCCTTCAGAAGTTGTGGGAGCTTCATCACTGGGGGCTTTCGAGAAGAGATCGGATTGCCATCTGTTAGAAATGGTGTAGGGTCTGCTGCTTGGGTGCGTGGGGGGTTGGACTAGATGTCCTACAAGGTCCCTTCCAACTCTATTATTCTATATCGAATGGAACGACTTGCCTTCAGAAGCAAGGTCTCCTGCTTGGACTAGATGACCAACCCTTCCAACTCTGTTAATCTGTTAACCAGTCGGTAATGATTAGCTGTCGGTTCTGACCCCTGTCCGTTTACAATTGCAGAATACCATAATCGATCCCAAGAGTGCCATGTTCACCCTGTGGAAAGAACTCCCGGTGCCCTTCTTCATTTCCTTCTACTTTATGGAGGTGATGAATTCCAAGGACATCCTTCTAGGTGCCAAGCCAATTGTCCAGCAGCGGGGGCCTTACGTGTACAGGTATGGCTTCAACACACGGGGTGACCCTTGGCAGGACTGGGCAGGAGGGCAGGCCAAGGAGAAAGAGCGAATGGGGAAGGAGAAGGAGGGAGGGTGGGAAAAAAGGGAAGGGAAGGAGGGTGGGTGAGAGACAGGGAGACAGGGGGGGCATACATCCTCAAACCCCCAAAACTTTAACCTCAAACTGTCTACCGTGGATCTCACCCCCATTCCTAAGAGGTCTGTAAGGGGGGCGTGCATAATTGCATCAGCATGCAATTTCTACTGTCCCCATTTATTCATACTAATTTATTATGTGTATACTTATACCTGTTTGTACTTATATGTTTGTATGTTACGTTCATACCTCTACTTGTTTTCTCATACATGCTTGACAAACTAAACTAAATAAATAAAAGGGATGGAAGGAAGGAAGGAAAGAAATAGAAGAAGGGAAGGAAGGGAAGGAATAATGGAGGGAAGGGAGAAAAAGAAAGGGAGTGGGGGAGGAAATAAAAGGAAGGAAGGGAATAATAGAGAGAGGGAAGAAAGAGAAGGAAGGAACAGAAAGGGAGAGGGGGGAGGAGGGAAGACAAGGAAGGAAGGGAGGGGAGGAAAGGAGATGGAATGAAGAAAGGAAAAGAAAGGGAGAGAGACGAGGGAGAGAGGGAGGGAAGGAAGGAAGGAAGGAAGGAAGGAAGGAAGGAAGGAAGGAAGGAAGGAAGGAAGGAAGGAAGGAAGGAAAGAAAGAAAGAAGGAAAGTAAGTGGCCTCAGTTTTTCATGCTACCCAAGTTGAATTCTTGAGGTGTTAATTGCCTTGGTTCATATCTCATCAGGAAGGCCAATTTGGAATAAGTCCTTAGTATGTGGTGTGTGTTTGAATAACCAAGAGAAACAACACAATCCGTCGCTGGCTGTAATCCTGTCTTTATTTTTATTTATTTTTTATTTATTTTATTTTGTCAAGCAATTATAAGATAACAGGTATAAGTATAACATAGTTATGAATACATGAAATGGATATATATATAAGAAAAATAAAAAGAAACAATAGGACAGGGACGGTAGGCACGTTGGTGCGCTTATGCACACAGACCTCTTAGGAAAGGGGTGAGGTCAATAGTAGACAGTCTAAGGTTAAAGTTTTTGGGGTTTGGGGAAGAAACCAGAGTCAGGTAGAATATTCCAGACACTGACTACTCTATTGCTGAAGTCGTATTTCCTGCAATCAAGTTTGGTGCAGTTAACCTTGAGTTTGTATCTATTGTGTGCTCTTGTGTTGTTATAGTTGAAACTGAAGTATTCATTGACAGGTAGGACATTGCAATGTATGATTTTATATACTATACTTAGATCGGACCGAAGGCGGTGTAGTTCAAGGTTTTCTAGGTCTAGAATTTCGAGTCTGGTGTCATAAGGTATTCTGCAACGAGTAGAGGAGTGGAGAAACCTTCTTGTGAAATATTTCTGGACTTTCTCAACTGTGCTAATATCAGATATGTAATGTGGGTTCCAGACTGATGAGCTGTATTCAAGTATTGGTCTAGCAAATGTTTTCTATGCTCTAGTTATCAGTGAAATATTACCAGAGAAAAAGCTATGTAAGATTAGGCTAACAACTCTTAATGCCTTTTTGGCTATGTAGTTACAGTGGGCTCTAGCACTTAGGTCATTAGAGATGAGTACTCCAAGGTCCTTGACAGAGTTTGGATCATCAACAAGGTCTTGACTATTCAGCCTGTATTTTATTTTCTGATTTTTTTGCCAATATGTAAGACAGAGCATTTATTTATTTATATTATTTATTTATATATATATTTATATATAATATTTATATATTATTTATATTTATATAATTGGTTTATTTTGCATGCACCATATCTACATAACCAGGCTATAATTTTGATCATGGGCAAAACCAGGTTAATTGAATCATACATAGTCAAATTAACCGGGATGATCAAACTCAGCCCATCGAGGAAGATTTTCCAGGAAGGAATGTTAATCCAATCATTTGCAAAGCATTGAGGGATGGTTGCCTTTCTGGTTCAATTTTGATGTAAATTAAATTATAGCTTTTCCTGGAAGATGATTAAGCCAATAAAGGAAGAGCCATCTCATTGTGATGTGTTATTGGTTGCCTTCATTGTTAATGTGTTGATCTTTCTGGAGAGTTTTGCTCCTGATGATATGAAATTAGGGTCTTAGTTTCAATCCCTCCCTCCCTCCCTTTCTTCCTTCTTTGGTTTTCTTCCTTCCTTCCCTCTCCCTCCTTCTCTTCCTTCTTTTCTTCCTTCTTTTATATTCTTCCTTCCCTCTCCCTCCTTCTCTTCCTTCCTTCCTTCCTTCTTTTATATTCTTCCTTCCTTCTCTTCCTTCTTCCCTTCCTTTCTTTCTTCTTTTGTATTCTTCCTTCCTTCTCTCCCTTCTTCCCTCCCTTTCTTCCTTCTTTTGTATTCTTCCTCCCTGCCTCACTACTTCTGTATTCTTCCTTTCTTTCTTTCTTCAATTAGTCTTTTAGCATGACCGAGGAACCTCTTCTTAAACTAGTTTATGCCGAATACTTCCAGTATTAAATAACAAATACATGGAAGTCTAAGATACTGAAGAAGAAAAAGAGGAAGAGGAAGAAGAAGGAAGAGGAGGAGGAGGAGGAGGAGGAGGAGGAGGAAGAAGAAGAAGAAGAAGAAGAAGAAGAAGAAGAAGAAGAAGAAGAAGAAGAAGAAGAAGAAGAAGAAGAAGAAGAAGAAGAAGAAGAAGAAGAAGAAGAAAGGGAGGAGGAAAAGAAGAAGAGAGGGAGGAGGAGAAGGGGAGGGTAGGAGAAGGAAAGAAGAAGGAAGGAAGGAAGGAAGGAAGGAGAGAGAAAGAAAGAAAGAGAGAGAGAGAAAGAATGAAAGAATGAAAGAAAGAAAGAAAATTATGATTAGTAGTTGTGAATTTATGATAAGCCTCCAATTCCACTTTTTGGCAAATGTTTGTAAAGCATAGCAGTTGCTTAACTGACCTCCTGTGCACAGCACTATCCTCCCATCACACAGCAGAGGTTGGCTCCCTGGCTTTTACACAACACAGTTGAGGACAGTTGTACCTGGCACATTTGGAAGGCCCAATCTGTGTGCAACCGGTGTAATTTCTGCCTGCTTTGCATTATCTGATATTTATACAGTTGAGAAAGTCCAGAAATATTTCACAAGAAGAGTTCTCCACTCCTCTACTCGTTGCAGAACACCTTATGACACCAGACGTGAAATTCTAGACTTAGAAAACCTTGAATTACGCCATCTTCGGTCTGATCTAAGTATAGTATATAAAATCATACATTGCAATGTCAATGAATACTTCATTCATTCATTCATTCATTCATTCATTCAATGAATACCTGTCAATGAATACTTCGGCTTCAACCATAACAACACAAGAGCGCACAATAGATACAAACTCAAGGTTAACCGCACCAAACTTGATTGCAGGAAATACGACTTCAGCAATAGAGTAGTCAGTGTCTGGAATATTCTACCTGACTCTGTGGTTTCTTCCCCAAACACTTTAACCTTAGACAATCTACTATAGACCTCACCCCTTTCCTAAGAGGCCTGTAGGGTCGTGCATAAGCGCACCAAGGTACCTACCAATCCTGCCCTATTTCTTTTTATTTTTCTTATATATATATATACGTTTCATGTATTCATGACTATGTTTATACTTATACCTGTTATTTTATAATCACTAGATAGATAGATAGAAAGGAAGAAAGAAAGAAAGAAAGATAGATAGATAGATAGATAGATAGATAGATAGATAGATAGATAGATAGATAGATAAATAGATAAGCCGGCTCCTCGGTGGAGCAAGATACGGATTGTTAGCCTCCTCACGTGGGGCAGATTACAAAATAAATCCCAGTGTGAAGGCACGATGTGTGTCCCTGTTTTTACACTCCCTGTTAAGTAAGCATAAATTTAGAATTGTATTATAATGCCCAGAATTTATTCCCAGGCCAAGGGATTAAAGTCTTGAGATAAATGCCCAAGTCGTTTTTGAAGCAATTCCCTTCCAGCAATGGAAGGAACAATGTGTAAGGATGAACCCTTCATTTTTATTGTCTTGTTTACTCCTATGGGTTTAGTTTGCAATTCTTCACGCAGGGCGAGGAGTCCTTGGTGTTCTCCCAGTTGGTTGTTTGCTTCCAGGTGTTTCGTTACCCAACCCTGCCACATCATCATCATCCATGTGAGGAACATGTGACAGTAGAAAAATTTAAGCATGCCGAAAGTCTAAATCCAAGCAGCTCAGATAAGCAGAGATTAACACCAGATAAAAGAGCAGGCAGAAAACAATTCCCTAATCCAGAATTGACGAAACCACATAATTGTGGCACTGACAGGATCGTCTTCTGTATATAAACAGGAATGAAACTCCACACTTCGTCGCACTGATGATGTGACCTGGTTGACAAAGGAAACATCTGCAAGAAAATCACCAAGCTCAGAAAGCACCAAGGAACCCAGAATCTTCCTCCTCCTCCTCCTCCTCCTTCTCCTTCTCACAACCCCACCCCCTTTCTAGCACTGATGATGTTGCCTAGCTTGGTAATGAAATGCAAGAAAACCACCAAGCTCAGAGAGCACCAAGGACCCCACAATCATCCTCCTCCTCTTCCCTTCGCCTCCTCCCTACAAACCCCACTCCATTCTAGCATGGATGGCGTTGCCTAGCTTAGTAATGAAACGTCTTCCAGAAAACAGCCAAGGCTCAGGCACCGTCAAGTCTCAGTCCTGAGCTAGGCAGAGATTCCCTTCTATTGAAACACTGATAAAAACAAGTCCGTACAATTGAGCGTATTTCAAGATTGCTACGGAGGAAAATAAAAAAACTGGGCGGAGTTATCACAAAGCAAGGAATTTTTCTCAGGCTGTGTGGGTCAGGGGAAGCCACTCACTCGTGCGTGGCTGTAACGTTTTCAGAAAAGACAGAAACAAAGAAAGGGCTTGACACCATCTTGCGAGTGAAAAACCTCAACTTTTTAAGAGCAGACTGTTTGCAGCTGCTAAATTTGGATGCAAGGCTGGTCTCAGCCTGTCTTTTTCGGTTTGGATCGAGGGAAGCGGTTGGTCTCTTTCCAAGACTGAATCCACTGTCTGGATCTTCTTCTTTATTTCTTTTCCATTTAGCGTCACTCCATCCATCCAAACATATGATGTTCTATTCATTAAATTTGCACAGAATAACAACCGCAAACCGTTCAGCCTCGGTTTGTGACGAACGCAGCTTGGATTTTGTAAAATAAAACTGTTGGGAAGCACGCAGCACCCTTTGTTTGATTTTAATTGGAGGAGCCCGTGCAACCATGGACAACCCTGGGCCTCATTTAGACGGAAGCCAAAATGAAATTATGGGTTTACCTGCCATTTAGAAGGACATCTCTTTCCTGCTTAAACGGGGGTTTAAATCATGAAAAAAAAAAAATTCCTTTCTAACTCCTAATTTCAGCATTCCAGAAAACCTCCACTCCAACAAATAATTCTGAGTCAATCATCCTCTTCAAAGTTTTTTATTTGAGTGGTAAACTTGCACATCTGGGAAATCCCGAATCTGAAAGTTCTGGGTTTCCTTCCAATAAGTAAAAAACTACAAATCCACCCCCTGCACCCATCATTGCATCACAGGCCTCAATCTCCATCCATCCCAACTTGAGACGTCCTCTCACCCAGGTGCAGAAATGACATGACCTTGACTTAGAAGAAGAAGGCTATTACGTCTATCCACATACGCTCCAAGAAATTCCCCCCCCCCCCTCCCATTTTCCCAGACTCAAGAAATGTGGCGGCGTGGAAGCTTCCGGTGCTAATATGGCTTCCAAAGCTGACACCTGATTTGTTTTGTCGTGCTCTGTGTTCTCTTGCAGGGAATATAGGGAGAAAAAGAACATTACTTTCCATAGTAACAAAACCGTCTCCTTTCTGAATTACCGCTCGTTTATCTTCCAACCGGACCGCTCCAATGGATTGGAATCTGATTACATCATGATGCCGAATATCTTAGTTTTGGTAAGCAGCCTTCCAACTCTGGGGAAGCCATTTCTGGATTTTTGTGCAAAGGCTCAATTTTTCACCAATTTTGTTTTTTGGTTTTTTTTCCATTTTGGGGCTTCACCTAGCAATGCATTTCCCAGAAGGACAATTGACCCTACCCTGTTTCCATGAAAATACGACCTACCTTGAAAATACCGTGTTTCTCATATAATAAGGCTGGGTCTTATTTTTTTTTGAGCCCCGAAAAAATGGCTAGGCTGTCTTTTCAGGGGTGACTTAATTCCCCCCACCCTTGCATCTTTGGGCAGGCAGGTGGCGATGGCTTGGATGTTGACCTCGGCGTTGGTGAGGCACTTAGTATCGGGGTCAATGCAGGCAGCACCATATCCGGGTGTGCAACAAAAGTACTTCCTAACGGCAAGCCCCCCCCCCATTTCCCCCCATTTCACATGTTTTAATATAGGCCTTAATTTGGGGGGAGGGGCTTAATTTCATTTCATGCCTATAAAACATGCTGGGACTTCCTATTGGGGAAGGCCGTGTTGTTGGAGAAACAGGGTAAGTCCTAGCTTGATTTTTACATGTGAGCCTAATATAAGCCCTACCCCCAAAATAAGCCCTAATTAAGATCCCATCCATTGCATCCACTGTGCAGCTGCCTTGCTACTTACCTTTGGACAGTTGTAGCCAGGCCTTGCACACCCTGACACCTGCCTTGCCAGCCCATTTCTTCTGCAGCCGGTAAGGCTGGCAAGGCTTTCCTGAAGGCCTCTGTAGCTGATAACAAAGTTCCAGATTGATCCAGAGTTATTGGCTGTTATCGGATGAAGAGGCCTCCAGGAAAGCCTTGCGGGCCACTGAAGAAGTTCCTGAAGGCCTCTGACAGCAACGCATGCAAGTGACATTAGTCAGTGAATGACGTGCTCCAAAAATAAGACCTGGTGCCTTTTTTGGTGGCAAAAAAATTATAAGACAGGGTCTTATTTTCGGGAAAACACAGGTACTTGCTTTTCATAAATTCGGATAAGACTGTTCTGTCCCAGCAACTGTGGTGGCTAGGCTTCATTGTATTATTACACTAAAAAAATGTACTACACAGATTGTTGGTTTTGTTTCCCCTTGGAGTGCACTCAAAGTCTCGGTAGAACAGGGCGATCTGCAAATATGCAGAGAAATTGGTAAATAGATACTTGCAAACTTCTGCAGGATTGCAGGAAAGCCCACAGATGAACAGGTTCCAGAATTTCTCTATATGTTTCAGAAATGAAGCTCCAAGGTCACCAAGGAATTTTATCTGCAAGAAGAGATCCAGGGCTAACCTTTGCATACTCAGAAATAAATATAGTTTGTTGATAGTGGGCTTTACGGATGCCATTTTCTTTGAAGGCCAAAGAGAGGACGGGGAGTTATTCCTGTTAAAGAGAAATGTTAGTTATACAAGGGGGTTTCCATGTCATTTCTGACGATTCCCAGCTCTCAAACAATTGGAGGTGGATGAGTGACAGTTTTAATGATAAGTCATGGTTTGATTTAAATGTGGTTTAGTGGCATACTTCCAAAGGTGTGGGCCCAAACAGAATCAGATGGATATCACCTCCTCAGTGAAACACAAACTGGATGAGCAATTAGGAAAGGCACCTCCATGTTTACAGAAGAGGAGAATAACATAATAGTTGGAAGAGACCTCGGAGGTCTTCTAGTCCAACCCCTGCTGAAGCAAGGAACTCTACACCATTTCAGACAAACAATCTCTTCTTGAAAACCTCCAGAGATGGAGCGCCCAAAACTTCTGGAGGCAAGGTGTTCCACTGTTTAAATTAAGTCAATTAATTAATAGCCATAGCCTTTAGACTTATATACCACTTCAGAGTGCTTTGCAGCCCTCTCTAAGCAGTTTACAGAGTCAGCCTCTTGCCCCCAACAATCTCGGTCCTCATTTTACCCACCTCAGAAGGAGGAATGGCTGAGTCAGCCTTGAGTCTGGTGGGATTTGAACTGCCAAATTGCAGGCAGCCAGCAGTCAGCAGAAGTAGCCTGCAGTACTGTACTCCAACCACTGCGACACCATGGCTCAATTTACGGCAGAATTAGCCTGCAATACTTCATTCTAACCACTGGGAGAGAAGAGGCGGTGGGAGGGAGGGAAGAAGGAAGGAAGGAAAAACAAATTGCTTCACCGTGCTCTCCAGCTCTCTCTAAGCGATTTACAGAGTCAGCCTGTTGCTCCCAACAATCTGGGTCCTCATTTTACCGACCTCAGAAGGATGGAAGTCTGAGTCAACCTTAAGCCTGGTGAGATTCAAACTCCTAATAGGCAGCAGAATTAGCCTGCGATACGATATTTCATTGTAGCAACTGGGAAGAAAGGAAGGGAAGGGAAGGGAAGGGAAGGGAGGGAGGGAGGGAGGGAGGGAGGAAGGAAGGAAGGAAGGAAGGAAGGAAGGAAGGAAGGAAGGAAGGAAGGAAGGAAGGAAGGAAGGAAGGAAGGAAGGAAGGACAGAAATTGCTACAGTGCTTTCCAACCCTCCCTAAGTGGTTTACAGAGTCCGCCTCTTGCCCCCAGCAATCTGGGTCCTCATTTTACCCACCTCGGAAGGAGGGAAGGCTGAGTCAGCCTTAAGCCTGATAAGGTTCGAACTCCTGGTAGGCAGCAGAATTAGCCTGCAATGCTTCATTCTAACTACTGGGAAGGAAGGGAGGGAGGGAAAGGAAAGGAAAAGGAAGAAAGGAACGAAGGAACAAACGAATGAAAAACAGACATTGCTTCACAGAGATTTACAGCCCTCTCTAAGCAATTTACAGAGCCAGCATATTGTTAGCACATTACCTCCAAACAATCTAGGTCCTCATTTTACCCACCTCGGAAGGATGGAAGGCTGAGTCAACCTTGAGCCAGTCAGGATCGAACTGCTGGCAGTGGGGCAGAATCAGCCTGCAATCGTGCCATCTAACCACCGCACTACCGTGACCAATTCCTAAAACTATTCTCCCTGCCTGTTTTGAATCTTCTTCTGTTTATTTTAATTTATTTCCCTTCCAGGGAGCAGCTGTCATATTGGAAAAGATGCCGTTTCCCGTGAGGTTAACCTTCAGCAGCGCCCTGGCCCTCTTTCGTCAAAACGCGTTCATGAACCGGACGGTCGGCGAGATCGTTTGGGGGTACAAAGAACCCTTCATTAAATTCCTGAGCAACCTCGGGGTCACCATCGGTCCCTCCAATGAAAAATTTGGCTTATTTTCCGATGTAAGTCTGGTCCTTGGGGTTGGGGACTGAATCCAAACCTGAACTCTTGGGGGATCAAAATGAGCAGATATCCTTCAAGAACAGAGACTTCCTTCAGGAAAATGACAGCTGTCGTATTTATGGAAAGAAAAGATCAGAAACTTGCCTTCTCGTTATTATTTTTTAACCAGGTTGAAGAATATACAGGGGGTCCTTGATTTACAACAGTTCATTTAGTGACAGAAGTTACAGCGGGGTTGAAAAAAAAAGTGACCCGTGGCCTTTTTTCACACTTGTGACCGTTGCAGGCTCCTCATGGTCACGTGATCAACATTCAGATGCTTGACACAACTGACTCGTATGTACGATGGTCGCAGTGTCCCATGGGTCACGTGATCCCCTTTTTTGTGACCTGCCAAGTCAACAGGGGAAGCCGGATTCACTTAACAACCATGTGACTAATTTAACAACTGCAGGGATTAACAGTGGGCCGGTAAGCTCTTAAAATGGGGCAAAACCTTCACTGTCTCACTTAGCAACGAAGATGTTGGGCTCCATTGTGATCGTAAGTCAAGGATTTTTGAGTGGTGGATGTTCCCCTGATGTTAGGCATTTCATCATGGTTGTTGTGGTCCACCAGCAGCCTGCGGAGATGGCAGCAGAGTCGGACAGTGGGGAGGAACATGGGCCAATCCTGGAGTCTGGAGAGGCCTCAGACGAGGGATCTGCATCTGGCACAGAGATAGGGCCAGGGCCATCTGAGAGCTATGTGCTGACTCCGGAGCCTCCAGAATCTGACAGCAGCGAGGCAGAGGAACAAGGGGAGCCTGTTCCCAAAGTGTGCTTGCACAGAGCTGCCAGAAGGCTAAGATAAAAGGGGCAACTTGGAGGTGATTGGCCCTCCCATAAGACATAAAGGAGGAGCAAAGGGACAGGAACCTTTGCAGGAAGCAACTTTGTTCGTACTGGTCGGTTTGAAACCTGAAGTTCCATGTTGCATTTGTACTCCGTTTGGTCTTGTTCAACTATTTGACAATTTAGTTGTTGGCAGCCTTTCAAGGAAGATAAAGGTGCGTGCTTATCAGGCTTATCCCGAAGGACTTAGGCAGATTTCCATGGGACTATTTACAAACTGTTTGAGACTCATTACGGGCTGTGAATGACTATAATTCACAGCTGTTGAAATAAAACAAAAGGTTTTTGGGACTAACGTGTTTGTTAAAGTCTCAGGAAACCTTGTTCAGAACAATGGTCTCCTTCCAAATTAATACAGGAAGTGTTGCATTGCTGCAACCTGTTTGAGCAATTCTGCCCGATTTCCATCTTAACTTTGAAATGTTGGCCAGATGTATTTCCCCAATTTTTATCCCAGCCAACCAGCATAACCAGTGGTTAGGGAGGATGGCAGTTACTTCCTGAATATAGACACACAAAATTAACCAAAGTTCAAGGAAGCCAAACATTAATAGTCCACTCCTAAAAAAATTAACAATGGTGGGAAAATTATGTGGATGGCAAGTTTAAAAATTACACTAAACTCTAATTGAAAAGAAAAGTTTTATAAGATGATGTATCGCTGGTATTTAGCACCAGGTGAGTTATCCAGAATGTAATAAAGGTATATCAAATGAATGTTGGAAGCGTAAAAGCAAAGAAGGAACTTTTTTCCAGTTAGGGTAGACATGTGATAAAGCAACGAAAAATATTATTATTCTAATACAGAAAATTCTTTAAAATGAAAATTAAAAATGAAACCAGAAGCTTTTCTTTGGGGTTTAATGGAAAAAGACTTGAAGAAAAAAAATTGGAACTTTGATCTTATATATGTTGACAGCAAAAAGACTAGTTTATGCACAAAAACAGACATTTTTATTCCCACCATGAATGAACAGCTGCAGGAGCTGATGGTGTTGTCAGAAATGGCTAAATTGACTATTTTGGTTAAAAAAAAGAATAGTTTTCATATGGAAACCGCTTTTGGAGTTTGTGCTTGAGATGGAAAAAAAATGAAATTTGATTATGGGTTTTATCAATTAGACTGATACGTGTTTATAGAAATAGCTAGTTTATATTACTATGGAAAAGCAAAAAGTTGTGGTTTGATGTTAAGGCCTTTTTTACTGCAAAAGAGGGAGTCAGAAATCGACGTTTCTTCTTTTCTTTTCCTCAGTTTCTCCTTACTTTTCTCTCCCCCTTCCCTTCCCCTCCCCAAACTGGGTCTTCCTATTTACTTTTGCATTTTCTAATTTATCTTATAACCTAATAAAAGTGCTAAACCAAGAAACTTAACAATGGAACCGGCTTTAATTCAAAGCTCCAGCAGGTTTTTCGTGCTTCCCTGAAATGTCTTTCATTAGATTAACAGAGTTGGAAGGGGACCTTATCAGTCATCTAGTCCAACCCCTTTTTCCAGTTGGATCAGGGATTAAAAAAAATTATCCTCAGCCGAACGGCCACAATTGAGCCTAACTTTTCCATTGTTAAGCAAAACATGGCTTACGTGAGTTTTGCTCCATTATACAAACGTTCTTGCCGCTGTTGTTAAGTGAATCCCTGTACAGTTGTTAAGCTTGTAACACGGTTGTTAAGTGAATCTAATTTTCCGATGGACTTGGCTTTGTCAGGAGATCGCAAAAGGGGATCTAGTGATCCTGGGACACAGCAACTGTCATCAACATGAGTTGCCAAGCACCTGAATTTTGATCATGTGACCATGTCAGCTTTGGAAGACATATTAGCACCAGAGGCTTCCATACTGCCACATTCTTGAGCCTGGGAAGATGGGAAGTGTTCTGACCAAGGCTACTGAGACCGTAATTAAGCACATGCTTAGTCAAAATAACTCTTGTTTTATTTCAATGCTGGGAATTATGTGCATTCCCAGCCCATAATGAGTCCCAAACAGTGCCTCGAGATAAGCACCCACCCTTCTCTCTATAAAATGGCTGCCAGCAACTAAAGTGCCAAAGGAACTGTAAAAAACCAGCCAAAGTACAAAGTCCACACAGAGCTTCAAGATTTAATCTGAACAGAGCGAACAACTTTGCTTCCTGCAAAGGTTTTCCTACCTTTCCCTGTCCTTTATACATTATGGGAGGGGCAGTCACCTCCAAGCCTTACTCCCAAGTCGCCCCTTTTGTCTTAGCTGCTCTTGCCTTCTGGCAGCTCTGCGCACATGCGCACTGGGAATAGGTTCCCCATGTTTCTCTGCCTCATTGCTGCCAGATTCCGAAGGCCTTGGAGGCAGCACCCCACTCCCAGATGGTCCTGGCCCCATCCCTTCATCAGGCGCAGGACCCTCGTCCGAGTCCTCTCCAGATTCCTGGACTGGTCCCCATTCTTCCCCAATTCTGCTGCCGTCTGCACAGGCTGCCAGCGAACCGCAACATGAGTGGGGATTTCTTGATTGTATGTGCTTAGATATAATAGCATCTTTCTTCTAAGTTAAGGTCATGGTATTTCTGCACCTGGGTGAGAGGACATCTCAAGTTGGGAAGGATGGAGATTGGGGCATGTGATGCGATGATGGATGCAGGGGGTGGATTTGTAATATTTTACATATTGAAGGAAACCCAGAACTTTCAGATTCAGATTTTGCCAGATGTGCCAGTATAACTACTTTAATAAAAGGAAAACTTTGAATAATGGAATGTGCGTGAGTAGATTAACAATGGCAGTCAAAGAACAGGAAGAAAAAGAGTATTATAAGATTTGGAATTTATTTTATGAATGGTTAGACAGAAGAGTAAAAAACTAAAATATGTGGTCATAGTAATAACATAACTGATTGGTTTTGAATGAATAAGAGAATGAATATAACTTAGTAAGGATGGGTTATATTTTTGAAAGATAACTATAATGTTAATGATAAAATTATAATCAAACAGTATGATATAAAATGTTGATTAGAATGGCTATAAACATAATTAAATAAGAAATGTATGATAATATCATTATGCACACAAGATATATGTACCCAATCGACACACTGTAAGAATCAGAAGATGGTTTTATTTGTTATTTTTGTTTTAAAAATGAAAAAAAGATATTTTTTTTTTTAAAAAAAGGAAAACTGAGAGGAAATGCCTGTCTCGGAGTTTTTAATTGGAGTTGGGTTTTTCTGGAACGCTGACATGGGGTGTTGCAACGGTCATAAGTGTGAAAAATGGTCATAAGTCACGTTTCAAGGCTGCGGTAACTTGGAATGGTCACAGAACAAATTGTTGTAAGTCGAGAACTAAATCTGTATAGGCAATTTACCTCTCTGCCCTGGCTCTATGACCTACTATGTTAAAATAGAAGCCTTTGCATTCCTGTATTCTTTTTTCCTAAAAAAAAATTAGTCAACAGGGAGTCCAACTTATTGTGTAAAAGTGTGTAAATCGCCTAACCGGTTCTCCTTTTCCATTGCAGTTAAACAATTCCCACTCGGGCCTCTTCACGGTGTTCACAGGCATGGACGATATTAACAAAACTCACATGGTGGATTCTTGGAATGGATTAAAAGAGGTAAAACGAAATAAATATTTTCAGTCCCTGGTTATTATTATTGTTATTATTATTTTAAATGAAGAAAAGCTGAAACGCCGTAATGAAAGAATTCTTGTCACTGCTGCATAATTAAATGGGAGCCCATCTGTCAGAAATGGTGTAGGGCAGGGGTGGCTAACCTTTTGGGGCGCCTGTGCCGAAAATTGCATGCGCCCTTGCATGCTTGCACTCACGTGCCAGCACCCAGAAGGTAATGTGCGCCCCCCCACGCCCTCCATGCATGCGCGCATAATCCCACCCACCCACCCTTGCCACCCCCTTACCTGCACTGCGCCTCACAGCTGATTTTTAGCCGGTTTGAGGCCTTTTTCGGCTTCCCAAAGGCTTGAGGAAGGCTTCTGCGGGCTTCTGCAGGCTTTGTAGGCCGAAAACTAGCCCCGTTTTGTCACTTACAGTATTTTCTGTGAGGCACGTGCATGCCTAGTGAAGTACGTTTGCCTGAAGCTCACATGCCAGCACAAATGGCTCTGCATGCTATAGGTTCACCATCACAGGTGTCGGGTTTCCTGCTTGGGCAGGGGGTTTGGACTACATAACCCACAAGGTCCCTTCCAACTCTGTTCACCTGTAAGATCACCCTCGACTAACAACAGCTCATTTAGTGGCCATTCAAAGCTAACAGCGGCACGGAAAAAAAAGTGACTTGTTATGACCGTTTTTCACACTTACAACCATTGCACCATCCCCATGGTCAAAATTCTAACTGAACTCACAGTTATGACCGTTGCAGTGTCCCGGAGTCACGCGATCACCTTTTGCAACCCGCCTGGCCAGCCAAATCAACAGGGAAGCCAACGCTGTTACTAAAAAAAAAAAAACCTACGGTGATTGACTTAATAATGGTGTCAAGAAAGGTGGTAAAATGAGGCAAAGCTCACTTCACAAATGTCTCACTTAGTAACAGGAATATTGGCCTCAAGTGTGGTCGTAAATCAAGGACTCTACGTGCATGTGATGACCCAGGGTGGGATACAAAAGCAACAAAGTCGCCAAAACATGTGAAGTCCCTTTAATTCCTTCAACTTGGCTTCAAAGGTCCAATTATCATGGACTGGAGAAAAAAAATTTATCCACAAACAGTTGTGAAAAGGAAGACCTTCGGTTCAAACTCAAAATACGTATAAATTATAAATAGAAAAAAAACAACAACACAAGCCACGCTGAAGCAATTAAGAAGACCAGGCAGGATAAGGGCTTGAAGACAGTCCGCAGATATTGAAATACACACACTGGGAAAGGACACCAGAACTCAAATAAGAACTGTAAGACGAGAAGTATTTTTACGCTTTGCTTCCAGCACTGGCCCATGAGCAGTTTGTCCTTTTAAAACAGTCCTCACAGCTGCAGCCCATGAAGGGGATCAAGGCCCTTCCTCCCTGCCCCCCGTAGACCACACCATTCACGTTTATCCGCTCCTCCCTGCATGCCCTAGGATGAAGATAGGATGGGCCAAGGTCTTCCTCTGAATGCCCAGCTGTTCTGTGCCCTTCCGCAGCCTCCTCCACAACCTCCGGAGCCACATTTCCTGTCAGCTGTTCCTTCTCTCTCTCTCTGAGTCAGATTCTAACAGGGGCATGACACTGCATAAGAAAACCAAGTCACGAGTTTTTATGCTTCTTCTCAGCTAAGCTATGCCGTGAGATAAAAGAATCTTATTTCCATTTTTTTTTATTTGCTTGTTTTGCTAACAGACACATCTGATGATTAAGGCGTTTTCCTCTAACCGTGCCAGGATTAATTAGCATCTGGAGCAGGAATTTTACAGCATGCCCTTTGCAAAAAGCAGATTCGTTTTCTTAATGACTGAAACGACGCCTCCGCCATCAGATAGGCGACAGAGATGTTAACTCCCGGCACCTCAGTGTTAGTGGACTACAGCTCCCATCATCCTGATTTTAAGCTTTTTGGGGGTGGGTTGGGGGCTGATGAACACGTAGGTTATAATCTGACTAATCCCAAAGCCTTGAAGCGCTCACTTTGATTGAGATGGAATTTGATAAATAAACATTTTCACATCCAATTAAGCAGCAGACCGTGAATTGTCTTATGTAAAGGAGTTGCAATCCTCGTTCACGTAAACTTGATTTTGAAGGCACATCAAAGAGTTCCTCAAGAGTTTTATTTTCATATTTTATTTTTTTCCAGCTTGATTGGCGTTTTGTGTTTGTTTTTGGTGCAACCTGTTCTATTCAAAGTCCTTGGGGGATTAATTTTCTTTCTTTCTTTCTTTCTTTCTTTCTTTCTTTCTTTCTTTCTTTCTTTCTTTCTTTCTTTCTTTCTTTCTTTCTTTCTTTCTTTCTTTCTTTCTTTCTTTCTTTCTTACCATAACCTAGCTTCTCATCTTGCATTAAGCTAATTCTTTCCATGCTATTTTTTCTGTGTAGCAGATTGGTGAGCTAATGTCACCAGGGAGAGAGAGAGAGGGAGAGAGAGAGATTGGCCAGGTGACGTTAGCTCACCAGTCTGCTACAGAGAAAATATAGCATAGAAGGAATTACCTTAATGCAAGGTAAGAAGCTGGATAAAGATTTTTATAAGACTGTTGTTCTTAGCTTCAGACTTGGCAACTTTCAGACTTGTGGCCTTCAGCTCCCAGAATTCCCCAACTGGCATGGAATTTTGAGAGTTAAAAGGCCACAAGTCTTAAAGTTGCCAAGTTTGAAGGTTCCCTGCTCCATGAGTTCTCACATCAACCTGGCCTCTAGGTATTAAAGTTCCTTCTCTCTTAACAGGTATCTTATTGGCATTCTGAAGAATGTAACATGATCAATGGAACGGCTGGAGAACTGTGGCCACCGTTCATGACCCCATCTTCACCAGTGGAACTCTATGCTCCTGATGCCTGCAGGTGACTTGCAAATCCTTATCGCTACAAGACCTTGTCCTACACTAGAATTCTGCCCAACCTTTTGAATACATCTTCAAGTGCAGTGAACATCTTCAAGTGCAAATACATCTTCAAGTGAAATGGCCAAATGGCCAACTTTCATGTCATGCCATCACTCAAATACATTCTCTTGGGATTAGATGGCCGTGAAATGTTGCTGGTGGTCCAATGTGGACCCTTCAACCTCTTCTTCCCCTCAACTTGAAGGTAGCATCTAACCACCCAAGTTGTCCATCTCCATTCTAAACTTTCAGACATGTTTCTTCCTTCATAGTCCATCTTCTTGGTCCATCTTCGTTCATGGTTCATCTTCTCCATTCATGGTCCATCTTCTCCATTTGTGGTCCATCAGAATGCTGGTGTGATGACGCAGGGTATGACACAAAGGCAACACAGTCGAATAAGCTATAAGAGTCCCTTTATTATCTACAACTTTGCCCCCAGTTCCCAGATTACTTTCTGGCTGGAGGAAAACTCTCATAGGAATAGCCTTTAAGTGGAGGAAATTCAGTCTAAAAACAAAGTACATGCATACTGTAATTAAAAATCCAAACACCAAGCTGAAGTAATTAACTTGACAAGGGCAGGAGAAGGAATTTCAGACTTGAAAGCATGGCAAAACTCACACAGTTGGGAAGACACCAGGAACACAGATAAGCAAAGTCAACACAAGATAAATGTTCCCAGGAGATGCTGCACTCAGCCTGCATTTCTTATAAACTTTCTTCCCAGTTGTGGCTAATGAAGGGAATCAGGGCCCTTTTCTCCCCCATAAGCCATGCAAGTCATGTTGCTCCCTTCTCCGTTCTTCCCTGTGTGCCCTAGAATGAAGAGGGGATGGGCCTGGGTCTTCCTCTCTCTTGTTCTACCTCTCCCCTGCTCCACCCAACTGGACTTTGCCTTTCCCCAGTTTCCTCCACAGCCAATGGAGCCACACTCCCACACCCTGTCAGCTGCTGGGCCTCCCCCTCCAAGTCAGATTCCAACGGGCATGACAGCTGGTCTTCCAAAGAACTTCTGTCTCAATTAACCTCTCTTTTAATCTGTCTTTTTCAGGTCGCTTAAATTAAACTACACCCAATCTGGAAATTTCAAAGGCATACCAGTTTATCGTTACATGGCTCCGAAGACCCTGTTTGCCAACGGGACCACCTATCCACCCAACGAAGGCTTCTGCCCATGCCGGCAATCCGGAATCCAGAACATTAGCTCCTGTAAATTAAGTACGTGTCTACTGAACCTTTTGGTTGTAGGAAGGCTTTCCAAAATTTTCCGTTTTCCTGAAAGGGGCTGGTTTTCGAAGAGGATTTAACGCAAGTAGACTAATAGCGGATGAAGAATCTAAGAACTGAAGGGATGATATTATTAGAATCACATCAAAGAAAAGCTATACATTTGGTTCCCTCTTTCGGTAAAGGTGAGATTAGAAAAGTTTACTCGAAGTAACGCATCTAAAGGGAAGTCATTCTAGAGGATAAAGCACAGGTACAGATTAACAGAGTTGGAAGGGACCTTGTTGGTCATCTAATCCAACCCCGCACCTTAGCAGGAGAAACCCTATATCATTTCTGACAAATGGCAGTCCAGTCTCTTCTTGAAAGCCTCCAGGGATGAAACTCCCACAACTTCTGAAGGCAACTTCTGTTCCATGGGTTGATTGTACTCCCTGTCAGAAAATTCCTCCTTATTTCCAGGTTGAATCTCTCTCCTTGTTCAGTTTCCATCCATTATTCCTTGTCTGGCCTTCAGGTGCCTTGGAAAATAGCTTCACCCTCTCTTCTCTGTGGCGGCCCCTCAAATAGTGGAAGACTGCTATCCTGTCTCCCCTGGTCCTTCTCTTCACTAGACTAGCCATGTCCAGTCCCTGCAACCATTCAACATATGTTTTAGCCTCCAGATCTTTGACCATTTTAGATAGATTCAGATTAACAGAGTTGGCAGGGAACTTGTAGGTCATCTAGTCCAACCCCCCGCCCAAGCAGGAGAGCCTACACCATTTCTCACAGATGGCAGTCCAGTCTCTTCTTGAAAGCCTCCAGGGATGAAGCTCCCACAACTTCCGAAGGCAACTTCTGTTCTATGGGTTGATTGTTCTCACTATCAGAAAATTCCTCCTTATTTCTGTAAAGGTACAATTCATGTAAGGTACAATTTACAGAAGTCCATTTAGTGACCCTTCAAAGTTACAACGGCAGTGTAACTTTTCAGTGCCTTTGTGACTTTGAACGGACACTAAACGAACCATCGTAAACCGGGGACTGCCTGTAATTTGTTCTTTTTCATATTCCCGACTCTCCGTTGATTTGACCATCACACGTTCACGTGGGTCTTTCTGCATCCAGGAGTGCCTTTTTCTACCCTCTGGCTGGATGGCCTTTGAGTGTCCCAAATCACATGCTGAAAAGTTCCACCTTTGCAATGATCATGTGCCCAGGAATTAGCAACCAAGGGAGTAAACTTCACGGAGCTTATAGGAAATAGAGACGGCATTTCTTTCTTTGCGTTAATGACACACCGTGACTTCAGTCAGCTTCCTGTTTTTGTGGCTGAGCTAAAAGGAATTCTGTCCAAATTCTTGGCTGACTGCCCAAGCTTTAAGTAGATAAACTGGGTTTGTGCGTTTACATCACTTGTATTTTTCTCTCATGTTTTCTTTTTTGTTCATCTCCCATCCTGAGAGATCTTCTGAGGTCACCGAGGATCAGCCGCCCTCTGTTCGCATTTTCCATTTGCATAAACCTGTGCAATTGTTTTTTAAATTTGCAATTGGCATGATCTGGGTAATTGTTTTTTTGTTCATTGCAATTTGCATAATTCGTGCAATTTGTTTTTTAAATTTGCACAACTTCTGTACAATTTTTTAAAAAGAATTTTCCATTTGCATCACCTGTGCAATTGTTTTTAAATTTGCAATTGGCACGGCCTGTGCAATTGTTTTTTAATTTTCCATTTGCGTAACCTGTGCAATTAAAAAAAAATATTTTTTTTTTGCAATTTTGCAAAAGTTACAGCCTTGCCCTGGAAATCTTTCGGCTACGCTGTGCTCCTATAAAACTTCAGCCAATAAATAACACGGAGCCGGCTTGCTACACCACTGAGGATTTGACTCAAACAAGTTACTGGTCCTCGTGACTGATGAAACTTCAAAGCAAGGGCCCAAAACAAAAAAATTGGACCTCGTGTAAAGTGGCATAGCTGGCAGGATGAATCCTGCCCATGTTTCCAGGTGATCTTGACATACGACTGTATGTCAACCGATTATGGTCACAAATCAAGTTGATCTTGTGAACAACTCGGTTTTATGACTTTTTTTTAGCAGTGGCAACAAACATAGCCATCGCAAAACAAGCCCATTGTTCACTACGGCACGGTTTCTTAAAGCCAAATCGTCGCAAACCGAGGTCCCAGGATTGCAGGATGTTGCGAAGGACAGCAAATGAAACTGTTTGCAGAGGGGTCATGTGGCTGTAGGCCACTCCTCCCCCAAATTTTAGAACTTCAGATCCAGGTTGCAGGTCCCTTTTTGCAACTTCAAGCGATTGCAATGTCAACTCATAAAACATTCCTATGCCTGTTTTAGTAGTTGCCATAAAAGAAAAAAAAAGGTGGGAGAGGAAGGAAATCTGGAAAAGCAGTGCAGCAGTTTGAAACTGAAATGTGATGACCCAAAGGGATGTGGCATAAAAGCAACAAAGTCACAAAAATAGGTAAAGTCCCTTTTATTCCTCCGACTTGGCCCCCAGTGTCCAGTTATCATCGGCTGGAGAAAAAAAACTCTCCCAAGAACAGTTTTCAAAGGGAAGAAATTCCATCCAAACTCAAAGTACATATAAATTATAAAGAAAAACCACCACAAACCACACGCTGCAGCAATTAACGAGACAGGGCAGGATAAGGGATTGAAAATGTCAAAAGAGAATGAAACACACACACTTGGGAGGACGCCAGAACTCAGATAAGACTTGACAAACCAGAATAATTTCACACTTTGCTTCCAGCAACTTTGCCGTGCGCAGTCTGCCCTTTTAAAGTCTTCCCAGCTGCAGCCAATGAAGGGGATCAGGGCCCCTTCCTTCCCCATAAACCACGCAACTCATGTTGCTCCCTTATCAGTTTCTCCATGCGTGCCCTAAGATGAAGATGGGGTGGGCCTGGGTCTTCCACTGAATGCCCAGCCGGACTGTGACCTTCCCCAATTTCCTCCACAACCACCTGAGCCACACTCCCACTCCCTGTCAGCTGTTCCTCCTCTCCCTCGGAATCAGATTCCAACAGGGGCATGACACGAAAGTATATTCCAACTCTTATCTTTAAAAGATTGCAATCAAAACACCACAGCTTTTGCCCACGAATACATTTAATTGGAGAACGTGAATGATGGCACCCAGCCCGTGAAGGTGCTCAATTGGAGAATCTGGTTTATGAGACACCCGGGGGAAGTGGGGAAATAAGGGTCACAGGGGACTGTAAAGGACGTATGCCAGAATTGGCTTCGCACAGGGCAGTGCCAGTACGTCTCCTCATACTAATAAATCCTTTGAAGTTTTTTGAAGTTTGTCTCGAGGATCATGATTTAATTAGGGCAATTGCTGGAATCCTGACACGCTAAGCCATTGATTGTAAGTCGAGAACTACCCATCGAAAAAAGAGCCTGTTACATTCTGATTTTATTTATGTTCCCCCCTCCCTTTGTTTTAAAGATGCCCCAATATTTATTTCTCAACCTCATTTCCTAAACGCTGATCCGGCTTTATTGGACACGGTAGTCGGTTTGCATCCGAACGAAAAGGACCACGATCTGTTTGTCGATATACATCCGGTGAGTTTGCCTTTTTAACTCCAATTTGGTGATTACGGCTGTTATCAAGGTGATGATTGCAGGTTTTAATGTTTTAGCAATCCTTTCGCTCAAACAGGACAGGTGAGTACAATTCCAGGCAAGTTCCCTGCCCATTTATTTCAACTGATTAGCCCTGTTTACGTTTTAAGGTTTGATTAATCTGAAAAGAATTATTATTATTATTATTTTTAAAAAGAGGGAGCAGATTTCCACACTGTGGGTGGAAGTTATTTTAATGTTGGCTTTGCCATTTTGGAAAACATCCCTCTTGGAAGCATTGGTTTGGTTATTATTATGATAATGGTCACCATTGTTTTGTTTTTGCTTTTACATTTGCAAATGCTACCTTATATTTCCTTTTTTTTAAATTCATCATTGTGCACCTCCCACGGTTGGCTTCAGTGAACAAGGCGGCAGCCAGTATAATTTTGATTAAATAAATAAATGAAATTAGCATTAGCATTTGTATTCTAAAGCAAAATAGCTTGATAATATCTCCTCCATGCAAATTTAAACAACAAAACATTTATTTGCTCAGCTTGTCTTTAATTTTCTAAACTGAACGTGTAATTTAAAAGTTCCTTCACTACTGGATCATAAATTTTTTTTTAAAGTAATGGCTAAAGGTCAGCTAAAGTTTTTAAATGAACTTTGGGGTGCAATTTGAGAAACCCAGGGAAATCTTCGTTGGAAATAAGTACCAGTCTTTGCCATCATTCTTGATTTGCAGTTATTATTATTTTTTTTTAAGATGCAGGACTGAAGTGAACAAATGATTAAATGAATGAATTTTGTGTCTGGAAGGTGCGCACAAATCAAGTTTGTATCTATGAATAAATTGGCCAAGAGGGCCTCGTAGAAAATATGAAATCCTTGTTTAGAGAGAGTTGTGATTAAAATCTGTGTTTAGGGATTTGGCTCTGAGAAAGAGCGCTGTGTGTTATAGAATAGAGTAGAATGAATGAACTGGAAGGGGCCTTTGAGGTCTTCTAGTCCTGCCCCCTGCTCAAGCAGGAGAACCTATCCCATTTCAGATGTCTAGACTCTTCTTTAAAAACCTCCAGCGATGAAGTACCCACAATGTCTGAAAACAAGCTAATTCCACTGGTTAATTGTTCTCATTCTTAGGGGATTTCTCCTTAATTCCAGATTGCTTCTCTCCTGGATTAATATCCAACCATTGTTTCTTGTCCTGCCTTCAACTGCTTTGGAAAATAATTTGACCCCCTCTTCTTTGTAGCAGCCCCTCAAATACTGTAATACTGCTATCCGTCACCCCTAATTCTTCTTTTCTCTAGACTAGCCAGACCCAAATCCTGCAGCTGTTCTTCATATGTTTTCATCTCCAGACCTTTGATCATCTTAGTTGCTCTTCTCTTAACTTTTTTTCCAAAGTCTCAACATCTTTTTTGTAGCATTGGTGACCAATATTGGTTGCAGTATTCCCAAGTGCGGCCTAAGTTTGGTAGAACCATTCAAAGTAACAACGGCACAGCGGGGGAAAAAAAAGAGACTTACAACCATTTTTCACACTTATGACCATTGCAGCATGCCAACGCTCTCACGGTTTACATTCGGATGCAAAAGTCCACGGGGGAAAAACCACATTCACTTAACAACCGGGTGACTCATTTAAGAGTTGCTGTGATTCGTTTAACAAAGGTGGCGGGGAAAGTCCTCAAAGTGGGGGAAGGGCAAAGTAACCTTTGGGCTCAACTTGTGGCCATAGGTTTCGAGGACTGCCTGTATTTCCCCCCAATATTTTCACACAGGCTTCGTGGGGTCCAGATCCAGACACCGACCAACAGCATTTGCTCCTCGCTTCGTCATTATTATGAAATGTTGGGTGCTGCAATCCATGCAGATGGGATTCCTTTGCAGACCTTCTGAGCTTTGCCCTAGATACCAGAATTGTTTCTGAAATGCAAAATACCGTTCATGTAGGCAAGGATGCTTCCTGGTACTTGAGAATCGCTTCCTTGGAACTGGTGCCCCACCTCTGCTTCCTTATTGTGTCAGCCTTGAAAGTCATTTTTGGTCTTGGGAGCTTCGAGGCTGCCACATTCAGTGCCTGGGAATTTGGGAGAGGGGGATTTCATAGTGAGGTAGAAGATTGGACTCGACAACATTCCTTTCTCAGAGAGTCAAGGACATGTTGCCCTGCACCTGGAAAGTGGAGGGACGTCTCCAGTTGGGACAAAGATTTCATTGGGCCATGTGATGGACTGATGGAAGCAGGGGATGGATCTTTCGTTTCTCTTTTGGGAAGGGAAAACCTGGAACTTAGATTCAGGTTTTCAAAGATATGACAATATGACATCTCTCATAAAATGGGGGACGCGGTGGCTCAGCGGCTAAGACGCTGAGCTTGTCAATCAGAAAGGTCGGCAGTTCGAATCCTTAGCGCCGTGTAACAGAGTGAGCTCCTGTTACTGGTCCCAGCTTCTGCCAACCGAGCAGTTCGAAAGGATGTAAAAATGCAAGTAGAAAAATAGGGACCACGTTGGTGGGAAGGTAACAACGCTCCATGCCTGCCAGTCCTGCCGGCCACATGACCACGGAGACTTTTCGGACAGCGCTGGCTCTTCAGCTTTGTAATGGAGATGAGCACTGCCCCCTAGAGCCGGAAATAACTAGCATGGATGTGCGAGGGGAACCTTTAGGTAAAGGTGAAGGTTCCCCTTGCACATATGGTCACTAAACGAACTGTTGTAAGTTCGAGGACCACTTGTATACCAGCAAGCCAGACCGCAGAAGGAGCATGCAATTTCCTGGATAAAATGAACGGCGATTTGGTTCCGCTGCAGACGCGCCCATTTTGTTGACGTGTGTACAACTCGGTGCATGCAAATTATGGGGTGACTTTTGGCCGTTTTGTTCCCTGTGGTCTGATTACATTCCTTTTTGGGTATTTTTTGTTGAGGGGGGTGTGTGAAATAAGATTTTGTTGAATACAACGCCTGGCTTAGAAAGGTCTTGGACACCAAGCCAAAAAGGAAGAAAAAAATAAATAAAAATAAATGGGATCTTTGTAACCCAAACAACTAAATCCATTTCTTCTTTCTCTGCAGCTGACAGGGATTCCCATGAACTGTTCGGTCCAAATACAACTGAATCTGTTTATAAAACACGTTTCTGGCATCTGGTAGGTTTGTGGGCCAAGCGAGGCGAGGGCGGTGAGAAAAGGGGATTTATTGGGCTCTTCTTGCAAGCCTCTTAATCCCTTGCCAGGGAGCTGGGCAGCCAAGACTGAGTTGGTGGAACAATGACCCTCACAGGGGCCAAGACTCAGGCTTACAAAAGGGGGGCACGAGGAGGCCAGCCACATGATTTTTTTCAAATGAGTGTTCTCTCTTTGTGCAGGCAAACCGGACAGATTAAGCCTGTGGTTTTGCCCCTAATTTGGTTTTCCGAGGTAAGTGTGGGTCTGTCTGCATGCTTACACACACAAACACATACAAACAGAGAGAGAGAGAAACAGAGAGAGAAAACACCTGAGAAGGATGTATATAGTTTGCATTAACTTTTAATCAGGTTAACCTTCCTCCTTCCTTCTCTCCCTCTTTTTCCTCCTTCCTTCCTTCACTCCCTCCCTATCTGTCTCCTTCCTTCCTTCCTTCCTTCCTTCCTTCCTTCCTTCCTTCCTTCCTTCCTTCCTTCCTTCCCTCCCTCCCTGTCTTTATCCAAATATTCATTACTTCATTACTGTGTGTGTGTGTGTGTGTGTGTGTGTAGGTCTAGGTGTGTTCGGGTCTTTTCCCGTGTAAGATTAAGAGTAAAAGACCCGAACACACCTAGACCTACGTACCTGTACCCGTGAAAATCTACGAAAACATATATATATGAAACATGAATAGAAGAGATGATTCCACCAGACTGTCAATCATTTGGAAGCCTGCACTCACAGACAAAAAAATCTCCACACCACTAGCCAGGCAAACACCTGGGCACAAACAGATCCCCCCCCCGATACCTCCAGCTCAAACACACCCCAACCAGGCACCCAGATGAAACCTAGCTTCCTAACAAATGATAGCCATCCATTTACTCAGAGCCAAGCTGCACTAAAAGCCTCCAATACAGGAACACAATGTTGCCAGCCAATCAAGACACAAAAAAGCCACAAAACAGACAGAAGATATCAGAAACACCAATCAAGCAGAACACAGCAAACTCCAAGACCAATAAACATAGACCAAGACTCCCAACCAATCAGGATGAAGAAAAAACCATTCTGGCACAGCAGTAGGCTAGCCCCAAATTTAAAACTGAAACAACTGTAAAAGTCTGACTCACAGACGAACACAATACAGAAGCCTGATGATGGCAGATGAGATTCTGCCGAAACGTTGCTACAACTTTAAAAGCACAACTATAATGATGTGGGAAAATACCTGAACAAAGCTGAATAACATACATGTAAGTACCCGCAAAAACTTAAGAAAACAAATATATTTTTTTATTGTTTGAAAACAAAACAAGGAAAGTTTTTGGGGCTGGTGAGAAGAAACTCTGGTTTGCCATTGGCTAACCTGCTGTGATGTCACAGAAGGGATCTGAACATGCTTAATCTAAACCAAATCTGAGCGAAAGGAGATCCACCGCATGTGGCTGCATGTTTGGGGAGGCTGGAAGGACAACGCACCAAGGGGAGCAAATGAAACCCACCTGTTCTGACCTAGGCTTCCCAAAATCATGAAAGCCACTCTTCGTCCCAATAAAATCCCTTTTATTTAGGTTAAAGTGAATTCTTCTCCAGCAAAGTCCCGGCAGACAGTCTTTCAAGAGATTTTACAACTATAGACCTTTATCAGGCTTGGAGAGTTGTCAGGACGATAGCTTCCAAACGCCACGCTGTAGCAGCAATTACTTGGCAAAAAGTCAGGAACAGATCTTCACCCTAATGAATTGAACTAATTGTCTCCTGCAAACCCCACTCCCCTTTCACTGCTCGAGCCATTCACCGTCTACCTGTGCCTTTACTCCCGAGTCGACCCTTGTTCCTTAGCTGTTCCCTTCTCCTGGCAGCTTTGTGCATGCGCACACTGGGAACAGGCTCCAGCTGTTCTTCCACCCCACTGATCTCCGACTCCAAAGGCAGCTGATAACTGTCAGACGGCCCTGGCCCCATCTCTGCCTCCGATGCAGAGCCCTCATCAGAGCCTTCCCCAGACGCTAAGACGGGCCCATATTCCACCCCAAGCTCCTCACTGTCCGAATCTGCTGCCAGCTCTGCTGACCGCTGGCAGGCCACAACACCACCTGGGATGCAAAGCCAAAGGGTCCCTCACCACCATCAAGCTAAAAACCACGGAAAGCCAGTTGGACTTCGATTGTTTCTTTCCTTGGGTGCAGCCTCGTTCTCCCGCTCGGCCTCTTGCAGAGTAAATAAAATCTTATAGGGAACGCAAAACCCACTCACTCTTTGTTTCTCTGTTCTGACCAGAGCGGGGAGGTCGAAGGAGACGTTTTGCACGACTACTACACCCATCTGATCATCATTCCTTCATTGCTGGAGTACCTGAAGTTCAGCCTCATGGGCTTAGGAGGCCTTTTACTCTTGGCAGCCGGCTTAATTGGGCTCAGGAGCAAGGTAGGCACCAAATGACCTTAGACTTGGGGAGGTCTCCTTCCTTATAACCATTGTTGTTGTGTTTCTTCCTCATGCTGACCTTCCCTGCTGTCGGTCAGACTATTACTTCCTTCTTTATCCAAAGGCTCCTCTTCTTTTCTAACCTTCTCGAATTTGCACAGAAGGCATTTTTTTTGTAAAAACAAACATTTAACAAACAAGAAACTTGTAGCTGGTGTGTCAGCGAAACCCGATAATGGGACTCTTGCTGAACTTCTCCTTTCAGTGAGATGGAGATACATCTCTTTCGTTCCCTCCTACCCCAAGTTCGGCTTACTACAGGCTGCTATCCTGTCCTCCTCCTGGTGCTACTCAGTTTGAGCTGCCTGCCTCTTTCCCTTTGAGAAGAGGTGGTCCAAGCAAAGGGAGAAAAGTGTCCGTTCTTGAGGTTCGGCTTTGGTTTGAAGCCACCTGGCCACAGGACTCAGCTATGGACCTCCCAGTAGATTAGAAGCTCAGCCAGATCCAAGGTGGCCCTCAAAGAGAACCTAGTAGAAGATTCCACAGTCCCCTGGGAAACGGCCAAAATCCAGAGCCATCCAATGAAGAAGAAGTTGTTGTTTTTTATGACACTTGGAAGCTCAGGCTGCGTTTTTCGAAGTAGCCATCAAAAACCAGAAACAGCCTTCCAGCAGATGTTTCCTTCCAGCTGAGTCCCACCCCCGCCCCCCGTAGGGATCTTGCAAGTTATAGTCCAAGAATTGTCATGGTGGTGTGTCTGGTATCAAAGGGAGCAAAAGGAGTCGGAAGTTGCATCAAGAACACTAGGATAATCAATCAATCAATCAAATTGCATGACATGGAATGGAATGGAATGAGAGTAGAGTAGAGTAGAATAGAATAGAGTAGAATAGAATAGAATAGAATAGAATAGAATAGAATAGAATAGAATAGAATAGAATATATGGAATGTAATTAGAATAGAAGAATAGAATAGAATAGAATAGAATAGAATAGAATAGATGGAATGGAAATAGAATAGAATAGAATAGAATAGAATAAGAATAGAATAAGAATAGAATAGAATAGAATAGAATAGAATAGAATAGAATATATGGAATGGAATTAGAATAGAATAGAATAGAATAGAATATATGGAATGGAATCAGAATAGAATAGAATAGAATAGAATAGAATAGAATAGAATAGAATAGAATAGAATAGAATAGAATAGAATAGAAATCTTTATTGGCCCTGTGTGATTGAACACAGAAGAAATTTGTCTTGGTGCAAATGCTCTCAGGGTACATCAAAGAAAAGATACATTCGTCAAGAGCCAAGAATCATCAGGTCCAACACTTAATGATAGTCATAGGGTCCAATAAGCAATCAAATCATACTAGGAAACAGTCAATATAAATCGTAAGGATACAAGCGAAGTTCCGACTTTTGGAAGCCTGCAAGAGTTTGTCTGGCTGGTTTTTTTTTTCAACCCGTGTAGCCCCTGAGAAGCAGCTCTGGGTTGACAGTCTGCAACGGGTGCTGATTTAAGGCGGCCTTTCCCTTTGATCTTTATCTTTTTTTCTTCTTCAAGTTTTACTACATTTTTATTAGATTATAAACTAAAATACAAAACTACAAAAGCTAAGAATAGGATACAGTGGGAGGGGAAGGGGAAAGAAAAGTGAAGAGAGGAGAGGGGGAGGTGAGAATAGGAAGAGAGGAGAGGAGGGGCAGATCGGAGGAGAGGAGAGGAGAGAGAAGAGAGGAGAGGAGGAGGAGGAGAGGGGCAGAGTAGAGGGGAGGAGAGGAGTGGAGGGGAAGAGACAATAGGGAGAGAGGAGAAGATAGGGCAGAGAAGAGGGGAGGGGAGAGGAGGAGGAGGAGGAGGAGGAGGAGGAGGAGAGGAGGAGGAGGAGGAGGAGGAGGGGCAGAGTAGAGGGGAGGAGAGGGGAGAGGAGAGAGAAGAGAGGGAGGAGGAGGAGGAGAGGGGCAGAGTAGAGGGGGAGGAGAGGAGTGGAGGGGGAAGAGACAATAGGGGAGAGGAGAAGATAGGGCAGAGAAGAGGGGAGGGGAGAGGAGGAGGAGAGGAGGAGGAGGAGGAGGGAGGAGGAGGAGGAGGGGCAGAGTAGAGGGGAGGAGAGGAGGGGAAGAGACAATAGGGAGAGAGGAGAGGATGGGGCAGAGAAGAGGAGGAGGGGAGAGGAGGAGGAGAGGGGGAGGAGGAGGAGAGGGAGAGGAGGAGGAGAGGGGCAGAGGAGAGGGGAGAGGAGGAGGGGCCAGGGTGGAGGGGAGGAGAAGAGTGGGAAGAGACAATAGGGAGAGAGGAGAGGATGGGGCAGAGAAGAGGGAGGGGAGAGGAGGAGGAGGAGGAGGAGGAGAGAGGGAGAGGAGGGGCAGAGGGGAGGAGAGGGGCAGAGTGGAGGGGAGGAGAGGAGGGGAAGAGAGAACAGGGAGAGGAGGAGGAGAGGGGCAGAGGGGAGGGGAGGAGGAGGGGAGGGGAGGTGGCAGAGAAGAGGGGAGGGGGGAGGAGGGGAGGGGAGGAGAGAAAGGGTCTTGACTTCCAGCTCCCTCCATTGCAGCAGAATGAAGCATCAACATCGAATCTCAACTTTTAAAACTTTTCCATAACCGTATAAACCAACCCTTTCAATAACAGCAAATCAATCTGACCAATAAATCCCCAAATTGGTTGAAGGCCGTTTCTCAACCTCTCACAAAGTCACAAGGTGCGTCTAATGGGCCTCAACGGAACGCCTGTCTCATCCGACCTCCCATGAGGCTGAGCCAACAGTGCAAAATCCTTCAGCTGGGGGTGGGTGGGGTCGGACTAGAAGACCTCCCAGGTCCCTTCCAAACTCTCTTATCCTCTATTCTGCAAGGGGTAACGTAAGTTCAGCCGTGTGTTGGTTGTAAACGTCTCGCTTCCATGCTGATGCCCTGGGCTTTTTTTCGAAAAGGAGACGTCATCCTTCATCCACGGTCCAGGCACAGAATGTTTTGGGATGGGCATTGAAGCTTTATGAGGACTGGTATGGTGGCCTAGAGCTGCGAGTTCGATCCTATGTAGGGGCAGGTGTTTCTCTGAGCACCATGAGAATATATCTGCCGAATAAAACTCCGCATTGGTGACAGGAAAGGCATCCAGCCAGTAAAAAAAATCAGGTCTGTTTAGTTGCTCAGACCTCCACCCCACAAGGGATTATGGGGGTCATTAAAAAAAAGACGATTAAAGCTTTATGAGGTTTCCTGCAGGTTTCTGAATCTTTTTCCCATTAAATCTGGTGACCGGGCAATCGTTTCGGCGCTGGATGAAAAGACAGGTTAAAAAGCAAATCACAATTTTCTAAACCTTATTATTTTCCCGTGTTCACGTTGGACCTGTTTACTTCCTCAACAGACGTTGACTCTGTCATGGCAAAAGGATCGATCGGTTGCCATACAGAATCCACCTAGATCTGACATTAATTATCACAGTGTTTTGGTAAGGGATCCTTCAGTGGATCACATTGAAAAAGAAATAGCTGCCTAGTAGCGAATTCTTCTCTTCTCTTCTCTCGTGTTACTCAAAACAAACGTTACAAGCTTCCCTAACTCATCTGCTGAATGTTTACAAGAATCTTTTTTCACAATACTAGCAACTTGTCAAATTTTAATTGTGTGTGTTTGTGTACCTCGGTGGGTTTTTGCATACGTCGCACACCCTCACCACCTAATGATAACTCACTTCTTAATCGCTTATAAATCATATTTAAAATGATAAGCCTGACTGTTTAAATGTGCTTAATTTAGGACTGACCTCCTAAACTTAATTTTAAAAAGAACATAAACTAACCAATAAAAACGCAGCTTCTCCCTTCTTTCAACCCGTAGCGTAAATGTCCTGATAAATCTAATCTAAAAACTGTTTTAAACCCAGGCTAATTATCTTCTAGGAAAAAAACTTTTTATTTTGGCGTAGTAATAAATACTCAGGACCTAAAGGGGCAATCGCTGCCTCCAGGAAAAAGCCCAGCTTGCAATGGATGGAGATGAAATTGTAGGCGGACATCTGAAAAAAAAAAAAAGCCAAACCAAAAAAAAGCAAAAGGTAACGTCGAATGCGTGTTTTAACAGCAAAACGTAGCTTGGCTCACTTTTAAAACCTCGAGTTTTAAGACGGCTGCTGGAATGGCTCCCTGCTTTAAAAGTGTTTCGTCTTCGCGGCAGCTAATCTTAGCCAACGGCTTCTGCTTTTTAATGCCGCGCCCCCCCCTAACCTTATCCCTGCCCTACTCATTCCTTCCCCATATAATAACCACTTAATCCTCTATAACTTCTCCCCTTCCCACCCCAGTCGTTTGATAACACAACAGCAAAGGGAGAAAAAAAGACTGAAAAGAATCGAACCCGTTCCTACAGTCCGTTGCTTCGCTTAAACCTCAGATGGCGTCACTCTTGGGACCTGACTAACTTCCTGTTGAGCCCCTTTCTAAATAATAATAATAATAATAATATATGAAATTATGTAGGATGGGTATCTCTGTCAAACTCATGGCCTGGAGAGTCTGGGTCCGAATGACTTCAGTGGTAGGATTCAAAACTTTTTACTACCAGTTGTGAGGCCGTGGCTTGGTGGGCCTGGCTTGGTGGCCGTGGCAGGGGAAGGATACTGGAAAATCCCCCTTCCCTCCCCACCCCACTAACCTGCTTTCCTGCTCTGTTCTCCTGGGCAGGGCAACCAAAGAAGACCCAGCCGATCAACTGGGACTCAATGGGAGGCAGAGAAGAGATGGGGGCGGAGCCAGTCAGCGGTGGGATTTGCCGGTTCTCCAAACTACTCAGAATTTTTGCTACCGGTTCTCTAGAACCGGTCGGAACCAGCTGAATACCACCTCTGCTCCTCCCCGCCCCATTAGAAAGAAGGAAGATACAGGAAATCCTCGATTTACGACCGTTCCAAGTTACCAGTGGCCTTCCCCGAAGCCGCTGACAACTCAGATTCGAAGTTCTGACCGTCCCATTATCCCCTTTTGGTTGCTTGGCAACAAGCCTGCATTTTCAGCTAATTGCAGCGCCCCGCCAGTGACTTGACCAAGATTTACAATGGTTTTTTTTTGTGAGGGTTTTTTTTTGTTTTTTGTTTTTGCCAGAAACAGGCTGATTTCTGGCAAAGAAAACCCCACTCGGTTCCATTTCAGGCAAGGTTTGTTTAATTACGGTGGCCCTTCGCCTGATGGCCACTGGAAGAAGGTTATAAAATCAGTGACTTGTTTAATGACCAGCGTGACTTAGGATGGTAATTCTGGGCTCGGTTACGGTCATAAATGGAGGATTGCCTGTACTCCCTAAATGTAGCACCTGGGATAATCTTGTGGCAGGGAGTTGGTAAGGATTCTGCAAATTGCAAAGAGGCCTTGTGCTTTAGCCGGAGTCTTCTGCCTGTGGAGGGCTTCTCGTGTTCAAAATGGAAACCCAACCAGGTTGACAACCCAGAAGGATTCTTGGGGGTCTCTTGAGTGGTTTTCTTGCAAACGTTTCATGATCCAGCTAGATGGTATCATCAGTGGAAGGAGGCCTGTGGGGTCCTTAGTGAGTCTTGCAAATATTTCATCACCCAAATGAGCACTGATAATGCTACCTAGCTGGGTCATGAAACGTCTGCAAGAAAAACAGCCAAGCTCAGAGAGCATCAAAGGACCACACAGTAGTCCTTTTTCTCCTCCTCCTCTTCTTTCTCCTCCACCTCCCATTGATGATGTTACCTAGCTGGGTCATGAAACGTCTGCAAGAAAGCAACCAAGCTCAGAGAGCATCAAGAATCCCTCATTTCAACTCCGAGCTACAAATATTCTCCTTTATGGAGCCATGATGGCGCAGTGGTTAGAATGCAATAACAGCAAGCTCATTCTGCTGACTGCCAGCAGTTTGATCCCGACCGGCTCGAGGTTGACTCAACCTTCCCTCCTTCTGAAGTCAGAAAAATGAGGAGCCAGATTGTTGGGGGCAAGAGGCTGAGTCTGTAAACCACTTAGAGAGGGTTGTAAAAGCACAGCGAAACGGTATATAAGTGCTGTTACTATTGCTTTTAGTGGCAATCCAGAGCAATCATTCTGTGTTGCATCAGAGTGAGATTAGATGCTTGGCATATTTCTTAAACCAGTGAGGACCCATTGCTGTGACTTTACTACCTTATTCAAAAGAGCCCTTGAATGAGGGATTGTTGACATCCCACAGGCCTTAGGAAAGAAACCAGGAAAAGAAATATTGGCATCACATTGGCTGCTTGGCCAACGTACAGCCTCGCCACACTCCCAAGCTTGTCTCTTTGCCACATTTCTCTAAACAGGAAATAAATCTTGGCTTCCTTTTTAGACGGTCAATATTGATATAACACAAAAACGGCGGTTCATAGACGCAAACCAGATTCCAACCATGGCCTGTTGGAATCCAATCCAATTCCTTGACGTAATTAAAAACTTCATTTGGTTTGATTTATTTAATTAAAACAACAGGCCTCCGGAGGAGGTGAGATTCAGGCGCATCACATTAAATCATCTCCTCAGACTCATGGGGACTGCAGAGAGTTTGATGCTGCGGTTTGGAACCGTGACGGGAGACAATCTCAGTTTGTCCCCTTATCTCTGAAGGACACCAGGTTGGGCTAAACCACAGGATTCAGTGGCAAGAGGAACCGGGCCAGCCTGCTGGTTTGTAGAATGTGGGAAAGGATGAGAGGCCAGAACAGGAAGTTGGCTCAGCTGAGGGAATCGACCCAACCTCACCTATTTCAGGATCAGTGCAATTCTAACTAACTTCTGCCTTTTTTTCCCCCAGAAAAAGGCAGCAACAAGGACTTTGCAAGCACCCAATCATCCGGAAGCTTCGGAAACAAGCCCACTTCTGCAGGAAGACGCAACAATCACAACTTACGATAGCAGCCGTAAAAGCTGACGGATCTCCGTACCTTCTGGTGAAGGATCTCAAGTTCCTTTTAATCGAGCCTGCTTGATTGCAGACAGGGGGAAACAAATGAAAGGGAACAGACCTACCCCACTGGAAACTTAAAGACTGTGTTGCCTCTTGGGAAGGAGTTGGGGACCCCAACCCCAAGAAGCCAGCCTAGTCCAGGTTGTTATTTTTTTCTCATGCCAAGACTTGAAGAACCTCAACAGCAACCTTGGAGTTGGAGGACGGATGGAGAACCCTTGGAGCGGCTAAGCAAAGACTCCAATCGATTTCCTCCACCATTTCCTTGCGGGATCGTTTCCAGCTTCTCCTCCCCAGAAAGTCCTATGATCCTTCTTTCAAAGGAGATTACCCACTGTCAGCCTTACTGTATAAACAAGATAGGAAACACAACCTCAGGAGTGTTAATTTTGCCAATCTTGCCCCGTCAGAAAGCACAATTCTCCCGCCATCTCCTTTTGCACCCTGAGAAATTTGGGAGGACCTCTTCTGAGAGTATTTTCCTCCACCCATTACCCATCTGTGGGCTAAGCAGTCTGTTACCTAACTTATCGCTTAGCGGCATCTTCTCGGGCGCCAGGAAAATCGGGCAAGATTCAGGCAAATTCAAAGGAGCATAATGATTGATCGCAAGCTTAAGCTCTCTACAAGAATCTGAGCTACTAACTGTCAAGGGAAAGTTAAGAAAGGAATTCAAGGAGGGCTGGACTTACATCTCTTGTAGGTGCGCAGGGACTCATGACTGATGACATGTTTGACACCCCCTTCCTCAGGTGCAGCCTGGTCATCTCTTTCCTCCCTAGACCTTTGCCATATACTATAACAGCCGTCTCCTTTACAGCTTAAGAAACTAGGGAGATTTCCTTCGAAGCTTCATTCTCCACCCAATATATAGCTGAGGGCTCAGCAGTCCCTTATCTGCCCCGTCCCCTTGGCAGCATCTCTGGCTCCCTTTCCTCGCAAGGCCATTCTCCCATTCCTTTTACCTATGGGGCTGTTCACCTAGCTGTCCAATTGTTGTGTCTGTAAAAGAGCCTTTAATTGTAGCCTCTTTCCCTTTTTGATGCGAGAGCCTCCTGGCGCACAGCTGCACAAACAGTTGTTCAATTCCAGTTCCGCGCAGCGGACGAAGACCAAAAAACAAGCAAGTGCAAATTTGTGAATGCAGATGATCTATTCCTGGTTGGTCTGGGCCTGGAAAACGTATCGACAATCCTTATCAGTATTTAGAAGCACCAGCAAAACATTCAGCCAAACTACCTGGAAATAGACATTGGGGCAGGTGTGTGTGTGTGTATATGTGTGTGTGTGTGTCTTTGCACAGAGAACAAACATTTTTGCTGTCAACACTTGAAACCCAAGACGTGAATCTCCTTCCAGGGGAGGCTTCAGCACCCACCAAAGTTCATTCTGCCTTTTTCAGCAAGCACTTCTTTTTTTAAAAGGAAGCAAATAATTTTATTCACCTTTTTTAAAAAAACTAATACAAACTAAACTAGGAAAAAACAAACGTTTGGAAGGTGCAGAAAAAGAAAAGGAAAAGGAAAAACGATGACAGAAAGGCAACAAAGAATAATAATAATAAAAACCAGTTTCCGGCTTCATCACACTGAGCAAAAGCTAATATAACTTTTCACCCTCTTTTAAAATTGCAAATAAATAAACGCTTCTCCACTTAGTCTGAGTTTTATCTATGCGCAATCCAGAAATGGTCACGCTTGTAGCAAAAAGTCCATGAGGAGTTACCAGAACATACAATCTCAAAAAAATACAGGTACTCTTTGATTGACGACTGGTCTTCACACATCTCTGGCAGCCGTCCCCACAGTCATGTGATCAAAATTCAGGCACTTGGCAACCGGCATATGTGTACAACTGTTTGCAGCACCCCGAGGTCACTGTTTACGATTTTGCCACCTGCTTTCCTTCAAGCAAAGTCAACGGGACAAGCTGGATTCACTTAATGGCCGTGTGATTCACTTAACAACCGGGAGTTTCAATTAACAACATGGCAAATTGGTGGGAAAATTGGGTGTGACTCACCTAGCAACTTCCTTGCTTGGCAACAAAAATTCAGGTCCCAATAGTAGAGAGAAGAGGGAGGCAGAGGAGAGAAAGAGGAGGGAGAGAGAAAGAGGAGAGAGAGAGAGAAGGAGAGAGAGAGAAGGAGAGAAAAGAGGGAGAGGAGAGAGGAAGAAGGAAGAGAGGGGGAAGAGGGGGAGAGAGAGGGGGAAGAGAGGAGAAAGAAGGGAGAAGAGAGAGAAAGGAGAGAGAGAAGAAAGAGAAGAAAGAAAGGAGGGAGAGAGAAGAGAAAGGGGAGAGAAAAGAAAGGAGAGAAGAAGAGAGAGAGAGGAGAGAAAGAGGAGGGAGAGAGGAGAGAGATGAGAGAGCGAGCAGAGAGAGAGAAGGAAGAGAAAAGGAGGGGAGAGAGGAAGAAGGAAGAGTGAGGGAAGAGAGAGGAGAAGAGAGAGGGAGAGAGAGGAGAGAAAGAGGGAAGAGAGGAGAAAGGGAGAGAAGAAAGAAAGGAGGGAGAAGAAGAAGAGAAAGAGAGAAGAGAAAGGAGAGAGAAGAGAGAAAGAGGGAGAGGACAGGAAGAAGGAAGAGAGAGGGAAGAGAAAGAAGAGAGGAAAGGAAGAGGAGAAAGGGAAGAGAGGGAAGAGAGGAGAAAGAAGGAGAGAGAGAGAAAGGAGAGAAGAAAGAAGAAAGAAAGGGAGAGAGAAGAGAGAAAGGGAGAGAGAAAGGAGAGAGAAGAAAAAGAAAGGAGAGAGGAGAGAGAGAAAGAGAGAAGAGAAAGGAGGGAGAGGAGAGAGAAAGAGAGAAGAGAAAGGGGGAGAGGAGAAAAGTGAGAGGAGAGAGAGTTGGGGGGGCAGAAACAAGTCCAGGTCTACCTGGAATTGGCCTTGGATTTGGAATTCCACCCTCCCCGTGTCAGAGGTGTTGATTTCTGTCTCCCACAAGCTCCCGTCTTGAGAGTCTTGTGTTTCAGATGTTTTATTCTAGCCCCCAGTCCTTGAGAGTCCAACTCTTTTATTTTTTACAAGTGAGGGGGAAAAATATATCAGTTTACGCTACAGCTTTTGATGCGGGTTTCAGTACTACATTTGGCCACTAGGTGGAGGTGTTGCGTTGTGATTTTACATTTTCGTTGATTATAAAAACAGATCCAATGACGGGAATTCATCTGGGTTAGGGGGAAAGTCCAGCCTCTTGTATGGGATAAAGTGGGATCTTTGGGTCCAAGAAGGATCCCAACAACTGCCTTTGTGCCAGATGGTGTGGAGGTCCCGTCCTCTGAGCTCATCCTCCCAATAAGCCACGATTAAACACCACCCAATTGACTGGGGGGTGGGAGGGGGGCACAGATCTGATAAGAGTCAAGCACAAACTCTCTTCAATGGACAGAAGAGAAAGTCAACCCCAAATAGTCCCACCGCTGGCTGGCAGTTAGGATCTCATAATGAATTAACTCACAGACATCTTGACTTTGAAGGAGAGCCGGCCCACCGCAGGCTCACAAAATCCCAAGCCCCTTTAGGACGGGGGTCACCAACCTTTCGGACCTCCGGGACCCGCTAAATTCATAATTATAAATCCCGCGGACCACTCCTTGGATCTGCCTAATGAACGGCTGGGTGGGAAAAGGAGTTGGACAAACAGCGTGGGGGCCCTTTCCTGTGGCTGGGAACAGGAAGCGGGGACGCAGCCCCAGAAAGGAGGGACAAAAGCTGCCTCCGTTCAAATTGGATCCGACTGAGAAGGAGGCTCAGCAGAAGCACCTCACTGAGGACTAGGAGCATGGGCTTTCCAAGCAGAGGGAAGACCTGCGGGAGCGCAAGGCCAGGTCCCGCACCTGGAGGCTCAGTGGGCTGAGATGCTCAGCCAGTTCCAGGCTATGATGCCGTCCCACTGGAATGAGGTCCTTTGGCTCTATGCCACCAGGGGCCCTTCCCTCCAGCCTTCACCCAAAGCCCCACACCGGGAGGCTGATTATTATGTAATCTCTGTAATGGTAGCTTAATACTCTGACGATATCAGTAGAGACGGATGAAAGCTTACTAAGTACATTAAATATAATTTTAAGTTCCAGAGATCGCAGGATGTCTGTTTCTTCTTTTACATACATACCTACATACATACATACATGTTGTGACTCGGAGGTTTGAGCCTGCTCTGTTAGAGGACACAGACTTGGACAATGAGGAAGAGGAGGATTTGGCTCTGAGATTTGAGCCTGCTTTGTTAGAGGATTTGGAATTGCCTTCCTCCCCAGGACTTTCCTCTTTGGCAAGACCTTCCTCCCTGGTTGTGCCTCAGGTGTCGGCAGATAACCAGGAGGGCGTATCAGAGCCTCTGGCTGAGGAATGTTGGTTTGATGCGAGGCAAAGACGCAGGCAAAAGTGTGAGATGCAACGCAGAAAGAAAGGACAAATCAGAGACTGAGATGAGCGACTGACACGCCCCACAGGGAATAAAAGTGGGTGTGTTAGCTCTGGGTTCTTGTTCGGGACAACGTGTTAATTTGTGAGAGAAGCTTCGAAAGATTCTGTGTGTGGCGATAGCTTGTGATTTCTGTTCTTGCTTTATTGTCGGACTTGGCAGACAGCTTGTGTGAGACTGCCAAGAACTTTTCTGCGGACTACCAAAATTTTCTCGCGGACCTCCAGTTGGAGACCACTGCTTTAGGAGACAATCAGAGTTACTTTGACTATCATCTCTGCCCTAGATGGTCATCTTAAGAGAGGTTGAAAGCTGGGTGGGGGCGCAGAGAGTGGTTTTGAAACCATCAGGGAAGTAAGGTTCTTCGGCCATGGTGAACAGTCCTGGAGGCAACCTAGAGAAGAAGTGAGGTCGATGTTCCGAAGCTTGGGTGGAAACATTAAGACTCAATAATAAAAACAAGGACAACTAGGCTGAAAAACAGCTTCTATCCCAGGGCAGTAGCTCTGTGGAATTCTACTGTATAGTGCAGTGTTGGTGCGGTGTCGGGGGTTTCCGGTTCAATGTGCAGAGGGTGGAGGATGTGTGTTTGTGTTTATTTTCATGGTCATGATTCACACTGAAGATGGTGTTTGATTTTGTTGTACGAGGTGCAATGACAATAAAAGTAAACTAAACTAGAGTAGGGCAGAGTAGAGTAGAATAGAATTCTTTATTGGCCAAGTGTGATTGGACACACAAGGAATTTGTCTTCGGTGCATAAGCTATCAGTGTACATAAAAAAGTACATTCATCAAGAGTCTTAAGACACAACACTTAGTGATAGTCAGAGGATGCTAAATAATAGGATACTTTTAGAATTTAGAATAAAATACAGCTGGAAGGGACTTTGGAGGTCTTCTAGTCCACCCCCCTGCTCAAGCAGGAAAATCTATAAAGTCTCAAACGACTGTCCAGTCTCTTCTTAAAAACCTCCAGTGATGGAGCCCCCAACAACTTCTGAAGGCAACTGGTTCATTGTCCTCACATTTAGGAAATTTCTCCTTAATTCCAGGTTGCTTCTCTCCTGGATGAGTTTCCATCCATTATCTCTTGTCTTGCCTTCTGGTGCTTTGGAGAACGATGTGTCCTCCCTCTTCTTTGGGGCAGCCCCTCAAATACCATCAATTACCATCAATTCCATATATTCTATTCTATTCTACTCTACTCTACTCTACTCTACTCTACTCTACTCTACTCTACTCTATTCTATTCTATTCTATTCTATTCTATTCTACTCTACTCTACTCCTATTCTCTATTCTCTATTCTCTATTCTCTCTTCTCTTCTCTTCTCTTCTCTTCTCTTTTCTTCTCTTCTCTTCTCTTCTCTTCTCTTCTCTTCTATATTCTATTGTACCTTATGATTCTTGACTCTTGATGAATGTATTTTTTTTACGTACACCGAGAGCATTTGCACCAAGACAAGTTCCTTGTGTGTCCAATCACCCTTGGCCAATAAAGTATTCTATTCTATTCTATTCTATTCTATTCTATTCTATTCTATTCTATTCTATGTATTCTACTCTACTCTACTCCATATTCTGTTCCATATTCTATTCCATATTCTATTCCATTCCATTCCATTCTCCACCTTTTGAAGCAAGCCACGTCAAGGAGAGGCGATCGCTGCTAATTCCAACTGTAAATTTGACCTTGGGATCAGGTGGGGAATCAAAATCGTCATCTCCAGAATGCCATTCCAGTCACTCTGGGACTCTCAGACACACAGCCCCCTGCTATGTTTCCACACCAGCCTACCTCCAAGCCGGACGAAGTGAGTGGGCTTATTGAAGCAATGGCCTTCAAAGGTCAGATCACTTTGGGAGCAATTAGGGAGGGAGAGGGGGTGGAAATGCTACAGAGGGGACCGGAAGACCTTCGGCGGATTGGCATTTCCTGAAAAATGGGCATTTTGCATTTGTTAAGTTCATTGGCAAATTGCAAAGCAGGAGCAATTAACCGCTCGGCTGGATGCATTTGGCAGAGAGAGGTGGAAAAAAAAACCCCCGGAAGCCACAAGATCCCTGATCAATCAATACATTTCAAATCTGGGTGAGCAAACACACACACACACACACACACACACACACACACACACACACACACACCGAGTCTCAACAGTGAAGGAACTAAATCTCCCCCCCGCCCCTTTTTGCTGTTGTTGTGTGTTTGGGTGTGTACATAAGGGCCAGTGTGATATACTTCTACTTTTGCCTTTCAGTTTAGTTTAGTTTACTTGATTGCCATTGCACCTCGTGCAACGAAATCAAACACCATCCTCAGTGCACATCATGACCATGAGCATGAAAATCAACATAAACACACAACCTTCACACTCTACCCATTGCATTGAAAACCCCTGACATTGCATTAATATTGCACTATAGAGTAGAATTCAACAGAGCTACTGCCCTGGGATAGAAGCTGTTTTTCAGCCTATTCGTGCTTGTTTTGAATATTCTGTACCGTCTGCCAGATGGTAATAGTTCAAAAAAAAGGATGCCCCAGGATGAGATGGATCTTTGAGGATGTTTTGAACTTTCTTAAGGCAGCGGGAGCTATGAAGCTCTTCCAAAGAGGGGAGAAGGCAACCCATGATCTTCTGGGCAATGACGTTAACCCTCTGGAGTGCTGTCCTATCTTCCACTGTGCAATTGGCAAACCCTACAGAGGTGCAGTAAGTTAAGATACTCTCTATGGTGCAGTGGTAGAAGGTCACCAGCAGTTTTTCATTCAGTTGTTGTCTTCTGAGAAGCCTCAGGTAGTATAATCTCTGCTGGGCCCTTTTGACCAGGGCTGCAATGTGATTTCAGCCCCAATCCAGGAGCCTTCGCGGGCAATCGCTTCCGCCACAAACTATTTTGGTGTTGAATTTATGTTTTAACGGCAAAAACATAAATCAATCCCAGAATCGATGTTTCACTTAGCAACAGAAATGTTGGGCTCAGCTACGGCCATAAGTCAAGGGCTGCACCCACGGCTTGGCTCTTCCAGGCTTCTCAGGTCGGTCTTTTCAAAGCGTGACGCAAAACAGAACCGCCGTTTTTCTTCTCTACTTTCTTCCTTTTGACTCATCCATCCCACCGCAGTCATACGACCAAAAAAAAAACGTTGCAGGAACATGGTGGAAGATAATGTTCCATTGTTAATCGCAGGGGGGAGGCAGGATGACATCTCCAACGCTGTTGGGTTAAAGAGAAAATTCACCCCGCTGCAAGAGAGATGAAAGAGTCAAAGAGAAGGAGGGGGGGGAGGAACCCAACCTTTCTTGGGAATAGCTGATGGGGACTTCTATCTGGAGATCTTCCTGATCTCGGATGCTGCTTTGAAGCGGAGCACACCGTGTCCTGCCAACGGCGTATTTCTTTTTTGATCATCCACCAAGACGCTGCTTAGGGCCGATTAGCAAATGGTGAATTATGCAAACGGGAGGGGCTGGCAGCCAACTACACAACTCCTTCCCCCCTCTTCCCCCTCCCCGATCTCTGTTGGCAACCGCTATTTGGTGCTTGAAGCATCTCGTGCGATCTGCGAAGGCTTCCCAAAAAATAAAAAATAAAAATTGCACCTGATCCAGACCTTTGGTGAGATCCATAAGACTTACGACCACAACGGAGCCCCCAATTTCCGCTGCTAAACAAGACAGACTAGAGTAGACTAGAATAAGGGATAGGGATAAGGATAGGGATAGGGATAGGGATAGGGATAGGGATAGGGATAAGAATAGAATAGAATAGAATAGAATAGAATAGAATAGAATAGAATAGAATAGAAGTAGGGATAGGGATAGGGATAAGGATAAGGATAAGGATAGGGATAGGGATAGGGATAAGAATAGAATAGAATAAAACAGAACAGAACAGAACAGAACAGAATAGAATAGAATAGAATAGAATAGAATAGAACAGAAGTAGGGATAAGGATAAGGATAAGCATAGGGATAGGGATAGGGATAAGAATAGAATAGAATAGAATAGAACAGAACAGAACAGAACAGAACAGAATAGAATAGAATAGAACAGAAGTAGGGATAAGGATAAGGATAAGCATAGGGATAGGGATAGGGATAAGAATAGAATAGAATAGAATAGAATAGAATAGAATAGAATAGAATAGAATAGAATAGAATAGAATTCTTTATTGACCAAGTGTGATTGGACACACTAGGAATTTGTCTTCAATGCATAAACTCTCAGCGTACATAAAAGAAAAGATACATTCATCAAGGATCATAATCATCATTAATAAAAATCATAGGGTACAATAAGTAATCAAATCATACTAGGAAACAGTCAATATAAATCATAGGGATACAAGAGACAAACTTACAGTCATACAGTCACAAGTGGGAGGGGAGGGGTGACGAGAAGGTTAATAGTAATAGTAGTGCAGACTTTGTAAATAGTTGGACAGTTTTGAGGGAATTATTTGTTTAACAGAATGATGGCATTTGGGAAAAAACTCCCCTTGTGTCTGGTTGTTCTGATGTGCAGGGCTCTATAGCGTCGTTTTGAGGGTAGGAATTGAAACAGTTTATGTCCAGGATGTGAGGGGTTTGTAAATATTTTCACAGCCCTCTTTTTGACTCGTGCAGCATACAGGTCCTCCATGGAAGGCAGGTTGGTAACCATTGTTTTCTCTGCAGTCCTAATTATCCTCTGAAGTCTGTGTCTGTCTTGTCGGGTTGCAGAGCCAAACCGGACAGTTCTAGAGGTGCAGATGATAAGACTCAATGATTCCTCTGTAGAACTGGATTAGCAGCTCCTTGGGCAGTTTGAGCTTCCTGAGTTAACGCAGGAAGAACATTCTTTGTTGTGCTTTTTTGATGACGTTTTTGATGTTAGGTGTCCATTTTAGGTCTTGTGATATGACAGAACCTAGAAATTTGAAGGTCTCTACTGTTGATACTGTGTTGTCTAGTATTGTAAGAGGTGGGTAGTATGGGAGGGTTTTTCCTAAAGTCTAGGTACAACACTTAATTATACTCATAGGGTACAAACAGTGGTGGGATTCAAATAATTTAACAACCGGTTCTCTCTGCCCGAATGATTTCTTTCAACAACCAGTTCACCAAACTGCTCAGAAAGTTAGCAACCGGTTCTTCCAAACTGGTGCGAACTGGCTGAATCCCATCACTGGGTACAAATAAGCCATCAAATCATACTAGGAAACAGTCAATATAAATCGTAAGGATTTATAAACAGACGGTGGTAACTCAAGGACTACGAGTATACCAGTTTAATATAATTTTCTGCTGTTCCTCCTCTTTCCTGTTTTCTGAACCCAAGTGCCCAGTATGAATTATAATCATTTCGTCTTTCCTTGCTTTTCCTCTCGGCTAAATTAAGGGATTTTCTTTCATCGTGTTAAATTTAAAAAAAAACAAAACCTGCTCCGTAAAAAACTATCCCCAAAAAGTTACAGAACAATATCCCCCCCTTTTTCTAACCCTTTGTTCTGTCCTAGTACAAGCTGGCTCTGATGCCAGCACATTTTCAATTCCTGCCTCCTCCTCCTCCTCCTTGTATGGCTCGCACGCTTTATTCCGTCTGCTATTACACAGCAGAGTCCCCTCCAGCACACAGCCTTACTCCAAGGAAAAGCCACCACCCCCCTCCCAAAAAAACATTGTTGATTTTACGATTGGGGGAATAAAAACCCAATGATTTGAGGTTGCAAACGTGAGGATTGTGCCGGAATAGCAAAGAGTCTGTCTGAGCAGCATCGGAAAAAATGACCTTGGATTAAACCAACAAATCCGCGAACAGGGTCATTGGTCGGGGCATCAGGTTTAATTATTGGCCTGACCTTCAAGGGAGGCTGGACTACGAAGCAATAATCCTCTTTTTCCCCCTTTTTTTAATGAGATTTGGTTTGGTCAGGGTGACTCAATTGCCAACGCTCGGGAGCTGGAGCATGAATTTCAGATAGGTCAAGTGTTCTCAAGGACGCAAATGAGCACCTTTGGATAACGGAATGACAGAGTTGGAAGGGACCTTGGAGGTCTTCTAGTCCAACCCCCTGCCCTATATCCTTGCAAACAAAAGATTGTCCAATCTCTTCTTTTAAAAACCTCCAGGGAGGGGAACACTCAAATTTATCACAATTTACTCTTAATCATCTCCTTTTAATGACCCCGTCCTCCCTTGCATCGGGGTGGAGTCTGGGCAACTGAATGGAGCTGAGTGTTTCCTGGCCAGATGCCCTTCCTGTCGCCAATGCAGAGTTGTTGTTTTTTCAGAAGATATATTCTCATTGTGCCCAGAGAGAGAAATATCTGCCTCTACCTAGGATCCAACTCACAGCCTCCTGACTGTGAGGCGAGAACTCCGCCTCTAGGCCACTGGACCACTCAGTCATAATTTATGTTCATGAACCCAGATAATTATAAATCATAGAATAACAGAGTCGGAAGGGATCTTGGAGGTCTTCTAGTCCAACCCCCTGCCCAAGCAGGAGACCGCCTACCATTTCAGACAAATGGTTGTCCGATCTCTTGATAGAAACCTCCAGTGATGGAACAGGAGCACCACAACTTCCTCTAGGGAAGTCGTTCCACTGATGGGCTGTCCTCACCATTAGGACGTTTCTCCTTAAGTCCAGGTTGCTTCTCTCCATGATTAGTTTCCATCCGTTGCTTCTTCTCCTGCCTTCTGGTGCTTTGGAGAATAATTTGAATCCCCTCCTCTTCTTTGTATCAGCCCCTCAAATACTGAAAGACTGCTATCATTTCCCTAGTCCTTCTTTTCCTTCAACCAATTACTAGACATACCCAATTCCTGCAGCCATTCATCCTGTCTTTTAGCCTCCAGATCTTTGATCATCTTAGATTGATTCAGATTAATCGAGTTGGAAGGGACCTTGTAGGTCATCCAGTCCAACCCCCTCCACACCGAAGCAGGAGACCCTACACCGTTTCTGACAAATAGCAGCCCAGTCTTTTCTTGAAACTACCACAACTTCTGAAGGCAGCTTCTTCCATCAGTTGATTGGTCTTACTGTCAGAAAGTTTCTCCTTATTTCCAGGTTGAATCTCTCCTTGTTCAGTTTCCATCCATTGTTCCTTGTCTGGCCTTCAGGTGCTTTGGAAAATAGCTTGACCCCTTCCTCCTCTCTGGAGCAGCCCCCCAAATATTGGAAGGCTGCTCTCCTGTCTCCCCTGGTCCTTCTCTTCCCTAGACTAGCCAGGCCCAGTTCCTGCAACCGTTCTTCATGTGTTTTAGTCTTCAGTCCCCTCATCATCCTGGTTGCTCTTCTCTGCACTCTTTCTAGAGTCTCAACCTCGTTCATTCAATGACCATTCAAAGTTACAATAGCACCGGGGGGAAAAAAAGTGAATTACGGCCATTTTTCACACTTACGACCGTTGTAGTGTCCCGATGGTCCTGGGATCAAAATTTGGACGCTTGCCTACCGGTTCATGTTTATGACAGCTGCAGTATCCTGGGTTTATGTGATCCCGTTTTGCGACCTGCTGACCAGCCAAGTCAACGGGAAAATCGGATCCACTTAACCACCCTGTTACTAGCTGAACAATGGAGGCGAGAAAGGTTTGCAAAATGGGACCGAACTCACTTAACACATGTCTCACTTAGCAGCATGAACGTTGGGCTTGTAAACGCAGTCGTAAGTCGAGGACCACCTGCGTCTGGTCAGTCAGCCAGGCATGGAGCCCAGCCGGTCCACGGCCCTGATGGAGGTTTTGCAAAACCGGGTGCCTTTTGTAATGAAATTGGTTGGTTTGCAAGAAGGCGCTGCCAGATCACTCTTATTAAAGCCCCCTGGAATTTACACCCCCTGGTCTGCCAACCCCAGAGCAGCCCCACCCTTGCAGCAAATTCTCTTTTTCCTGAATAATTTGACTTCCCTCTCGGGGTGGGGGGTGTGGGGTGTTTTCATTTGCAAGGCGACACATGAGTGGCTCGGTGGCTGAGGAGCCTTTTAGCAGACAAGGGGGCAGCGTGCCAAAAGTGCATTCACCCATTCACCTCTCTGCACGGGCTTTTCAAAGCGGTTTATTCATTTATTTATTTGAAGTATGTCCGCTGGGATTATTGTAAGAGGTAGGGTGATATGGGGGGAAAAGAGAGAGAGAGGACTCAGCCACCTCTAAGGAACGGCATCCCATAGCTCCCTGTGGAGTATCTCTCTTCTATTTCTCTCTCTCCTCTCTTCTCCCTCTTCTTTCCTCTCTTTCTCTCTCTTCTCTTCTCTCTCTCTCCTCTGTTTCTCTCTTGCTTCTCTCTTCTCTCCTCTCTTCCGTCTCTCCCTCTCCTCTCTTTCTCTTTTTCTTCTCTTCTGTCTCTCCCTCTCTCCTCTCATTCTCTTCCCTCTCTCTTCTCTCTCTCTTCTCTCTCTCTCTTCTTCTGTCTCTCTTTCTTCTCTCTTCCCTCTCTCTGTCTTTCTTCTCTCCTCCTCTTCTCTCTCTCTTCTCCTCTTCTGTCTCTCCTCTCTCCTCTCATTCTCTTCCCTCTCCTCTTTCTTTCTTTCTTTCTTCTCTCCTCTCTTCGTCTCTCACCTCTCCCCTCTCTTCCTCTCTCTCTTCTCTCTCTCTCTCTCTTTCTTTCTTTCTTTCTTTCTTTCTTTCTTCTCTTCTCTTCTCTTCTTCTCTCTCTCTCTTCTGTCTCTCTTCTCTCTCTCCCCTCACTTCCCTCCCTCTTCTCTCTCTCTTCTCTTCTCTTCTGTCTCTCCTCTCTCTCTTCTCTCTTCCCTCTCTCTTCTTTCCTCTCTGTCTCCTCTCTTCTGTCTCTCCTCTCTCTCCCCTCTCTTCCCTCTCTCTTCCTCTCTTTCTTCTCTCCTCTCTTCTCTTTCTTTCTTCTCTCCTCTCTCTCCTTTCTGTCTTTTCTCTTTCTCTTCTGTTTTGTCTCTCTCTCTCTCTTTCTTTCTGTCTCTTCTCTTTCTCTCTCTCTTTTTCTCTCTCCTCTGTCTCTCTCTCTCTCTCTCTCTCTCTTCTGTTTCTTTCCCCTTCTCTCTCTCCGTCTTCTCTCTCCTCTCTCTTGTGTCTCCTTGTCTGTCTGTCTGTCTGTCTCTCTCTCTCTCTTCCCATAACATACAAAGGCATAAATCAAAGATTGCCAGTGACAAAGATTGGGTCAGCATGGCCCCAATGAAAAAAAAATAAAAATAAAAATTGCATGAGATCTTAGCACTAGGGAACCCTGCCTGAGTTTCCTTTACTACAGGTGGCCCTCGACTTATGACCCCAACTGAGCACAATTTTTTTTTCTTGCTAAGTGAGTCATCTGTTAAAAGACCTTTGCCCCATTTTGTGACCTTTCTTGCTACAGTTGTTAAGTGAATCACTGCAGACGTTAAAGCTAGTAATACGCTTGTTAAGTGAATCTGACATCCCCGCCAAAGGTCGCAAAAGGGGATCTGCAACCATCATAAATATGAGTCAGTTGACAAGCATCTGAATTTTGATCACGTCACCGATACTGCAGTGTTCATAAGTGTGAAGAGCAGTCATAAGTCATGTTGTTCAGTGCCGTTGGAACACTCACTAGACAAACTGTTGTAAGTCGAGTTCCATATCGTATTTATTCTTTTATTCCCTTTTTGCAAACCCAAATGTTGCCCCTTCCGAGACTCCCTGTCTGAGACCTGCTGCGGTGACCCAAAGAGGCATGGCACAAAGGCAACACAGTCAGATAATCAATAGGAGTCACTTTATGAGCTCCAACTTTGCCCCCAATGTCTCGGTTAACCTTCTGGCTGGAGAAAAACTCTCCCAGGAACAGCCTTGGGCTGCAGAGAATCAAGTCCAAAACATGGTCAATAAAAACTGTAACTATAAGTCCAATCAAGGCAAAATGAGGTAATCAGTCTGGCACGGCGGAAGCAAGAATTGCAAATGTGAAAGCATGGCAATAACTCAACACAGTTGGGAAGACGCCAGGAACACAGATAAGCAAAGTCAACACAAGATAAACTCACGTTTACTCCCAGCAGCTGCCGCACTCAGCTTGCATCTCTTTTAAACTCTCATTCCTAGGTGTGGCTAATGAAGGGAATCAGGGCCCTTTCCTCCCCCATAAGCCATGCAACTCATGTTGCTCCCTTCTCCGTTCCTCCCTGCATGCCCTAGGACGAAGAGAAGGTGGGCCTGGGTCTTCCTCTGAACTCCCTCTCCCTTGTTCTACCTCTCCCCTGCTCTGCCCAGCCAGACTTTGCCCTTCCCCAGTTTCCTCCACAGCCAATGGAGTCGCACTCCCACTCCCTGTCAGCTGTTCGTCTTCCTCCTAGGATTCAGACTCTGACACCTGTGTAGCCGGGGGGCAACCCACCCAGTCCTAAAGGCTTAAAATATTTCCAAAACATTAAAAAATAAATAAATATCCATCAGATTCTTTTCTGGTTTGCTTTCAGCTCCTAGCTTCCTGCATCTTTATTTAAAAAAAAAAAAAATATCCAAAGAAGAAGTATTGCTTATTGCATGTTAAGAAGGACAGTGTTTGCGTTGAACTCCGTTCTCTTGTTCTGCACCTCACGGCAGCTGCCACGTTGCACGCTGTGTGGAACCTGTGAGTAAAGGATATTTGTAATTTCACTACTCTCCTGAAGAGGATGGCATGATTCATCCCTTTTGCTAATACCCGCTTGGCTGCAGAAAGAGAGATGCTACATTTATAGAGCGTCTCATTGCAGAGATTTACAGGGTATTTTAGCCATCAATAATAATAATTAAAAAAAGAGAGAGCCAAGAAGGCCACTGCCTGGAAACGCCAAGCATTCAGGCACCTTTTTTAAATTTAAAAGATAACCATTTGCAACCGCCTTTAAAAAAAAAAAAGAGCTTGCAAATTGATCTAGTAAAAAAAATTAGCTAGCAAAAGAAAAAAAATAATGCACAAATTTGGGTCATTTGCTGGGAAATTAGCACCTTCCCCCTCAAAGGTGTGATTTCTTTTCCTGCTTGAACTGACTTCAACTTTGACCAACTACTGATACTTCTGGGTTGGTGGAGGCAAAAAAAGAAAACACGAGAAGCCTGGAGGTGTGAAACCACCAGACTCTGAACGCTTCTGAAAGGAGACGGTGCAAACGCTGGCATGGAGGAGGATGTGAAACAGAAGGGGGAGCTGAGCCATAAACCCCCCCCCCTTTTTTTTAGAGATGCTGTGAAAAGCACCTCTAAAAAAAACCACAAACCAGGTGACCTTGGGATCCTGGGTACTCTCTGAGCTTGGGGGTTTTCTCGCAGACGTTTCTTGACCTAGCTAGACAATACCATCAGTGTTAGAAGGGAGGGGTTTTGTGGAGAGGAGGAGAAGAGGAAGAGGAATAAGGAGGAGGAGGAGGAGGAGGAGGAGGAGGAGGAGAATGGGGGATACTCGCTGTTCTCTGAGCTTAGTTGTTTTCTTGCAGAAATTTCATGACCCAACTAGGGAACATCATCAGTGTTAGAATGAAAGGAGGGATTTGTGGACAGGAGGAGGAGGAAGAAGAACAGGAGGAAGAGAAAGAAGAGGAGGAGAAGGAAGAGGAGGGGGTGTCCTTGGTGCTCTCTGGGATTGGTGGTTTCCCTGCAGACATTTCTTGACCCAACTAGGTAACATCATCAGTGCTAGAAGGGGGTGCGTTTTACTCTCTGTTTACATACAATGTTGGTGGAAGGGTTCTTGCTGGTTCCTTCATTAGGCCGTTTACTGTTTGATTGTTTGTCTTGACTTTGTCTGTTGTTTACGGCTGGATTGTTGGTGTAGTATTAATCTTAGTGTTAATCTCGACTTATCTCAGTGTTGTTTGTGGCAAGGAGGGGTTGTGGGTTTTTTAGTTACCAACACTGACAGGGCAAGCTTCTCGTAAATAAACAGGGAACAAACCCCACTCCCTTCTAACACTGATGGTGTTACCTAGTTGGGTCATGAAACGTCTGCGAGAAAAGCACCAAGCTCAGAGAACACCAACTATTGTCATCCTCTTCCTCCCCTGTCTCATTCTGATGTGGAGACCCTAGAAAGACTCTAGAAAGACTCTAGAAAGACTCTAGAAAGAGTGCAGCAGCAAAGATGATTAAGGGACAGAGGCTAAAACATATAAGGAACAGTTGCTGGACTTGGATAGGTCTAGTTTCATGAAATGAAGAACCAGGAGTGACATGACCGCAGTCTTCCAATATCTCAGGGGCTCAAGTTATTCTCCAAAGCCCCTGAAAGCAGGACAAAGAAACAATGAATGGAAACTATTCAAGGAGAGAAACAACCTAGAATGAAGGAGAACTTTTCTGACAGTTGGAACAATTAACCAGTGGAACAACTTGCCTCCAGATGTTGTGAATTCTCCAACACTGGAAGTTTTTAAGAAGAGATTGGACAGCCATTTGTCTGAAACAGTATAGGGTTTCCTGCCTAAGCAAGGGGTTGGACTAGAAGACCTCCAAGGTCCCTTGCAATTCTGCTATTCTATTCTCCTCCATAAACCCACTCCCTCTTAGCCCTGACGATGTTCCCTAGTGGGGTCAGGAGACGTCTGCAGGAAAACCACCCAGCTCAGAGAGCACCAAGGACATCAGCGTTCAATCCCCAAACTACAAAAGTCCTGTTCTCTTGGTACCCTTGTGATTGCAAATGTCCTAACTTCGCAAGCACTTTCTCAGCCAGCTTCTGAAGATACACCTCCATTCTCTCGGCTGGGCTTGTGACATCCACGCCCACAGAAAACCAAAGCAACAGCTTGATCCAGAGACCTCGAGATCCAAAGACCCTTCGGAATGTTCTCCACCTTAAAACACAATCAAACGTGTCTCAGCAGTATAAATATAAGGTTTTTTTTAAAATTATTATTCTCATTATTTCCTTGGCTTTGTCCACTTGTGTTGTTGTTGTTTTTTCCTTCTTATTTTCTTATTTGCAAAGAGAAGCCACTCCTGGCTTTTGTTGGGTGGTTGGAAAAGATTATAGGAAGCCTCGGCCGATGGATCTGGCCACGTTCTCTGTTTTTCCAGATGGTTTGGCCATCTTTTGTGTTTAGAGTGGGGTGGAGAGATCTTTTTACAGAAAACCTGTCTCTCCTGGAGGCTTGAGAAATGTGAGTCAACATAAAAGGACCGAGGGGGGGAAAAAATTGAGTTTTTTATTTATTTATTAGAAAAATACCTCATTAAACACATTTATACAAATACAATAAAACCAAACAGTCCGCTTATGTCAATGTGAGCAAGGCAGATTCACTCAATTTGACATCTCTCAAATGATGTAAAATAATTATTCAGACTTACTACATTAATATATAACATGAAGTTTCATCTAGGTGTATATTACAAATGTATATCTGATACATTTGTGATGTGATATTATTAATTTTTGTCATAACTTCCTATTTGACTTTCTTTTGTTCATTTCATGTCTACCTTCCAACCAACTGTACCATAAATTCCAAATCTGGTAGTACTCTGACTTTTCTTTGTTTCTGAGTTCCATTGACAAACTGTCCATTTCTGCACATGCCCAAGTTTTCTTCCTAATCATAACGTTGGGAGGAATATTTTTGCATTTCCAATTCTGGACAAAGGCAAGCCTTGCTGCCGTTAATATATATGGAGCATAATATATAATAATTTTTTACTATTTTTTTTAAATTCTTAATAAAAGCATCTTTGCTTTCCATTCAATTTTAACTTTTGTAATTTCTTCTAGCCAATTTCTAATTTTTCACCAATATTTTTTTTTGCTTTTGACCTGCCCCAAAGTTGGGTTTTTGTTGATGTTGTCATTGCTCTGAGTTCAAATCAGGAAAGGAAGATTGAACGAACAAATCCAGATTAAACAGATGAATCTGGATTTGAAAGAGTATGGTGTTCCCCTCCTCCTCTTCTTTGGAAGATGCCAAAATGCAAGCCGTCTTCAACTTATGGCCACCATGGAGTCCAACATTTCTGTTGCTGAGCGAGACCGTTGTTAAGTGAGTTTTGCCCCATTTTAGGGCCATTCTCGCCACAGTTCTTAAGTGTTTCACGGTGGTTGTTAAATTAATAATACGGTCATTAAGCGAATCTGCCTTCCGCATTGACTTGGCTTGTCGGAAGGTCACAAAAGGGGATCTCGCAACCCCGTGTTAGATTAGCAAATATGGTCGTTGAGTGAATCTGGTTCCCTCCCCCGTTGACTTTGCTTGCTGGAAGTTTGCAAATATGTGTCATGTGACCTGGGACATTACAACTGTCATAAATGTGAGTCAGTTGTCAGGTGCCTAAATTTTAATCACGTGACCATGGAGAGGCTGCCGCAGTCATTAAGTGTGAAAAACAGTGCTAAATCCCTTGTTTTTTCCAGGGCCACGGTAACTTTGAACCTCACTAAATGAACGGTTGTAAGTGGAGGACTGCCCACATTATCATCATTATCGTGTCAGGATTCCAGCAGTTACTTCACTTAAATCATGAGCTTTGAGCCACATTCCCCAAACTAAAAGATTCATTTGAAGTAACATTCTACATCCGGCATTTACCTGGGCGTAGCCAACTCTGAGACATGTAATTCACTGTCACCCTTGATCCTGCTTCCCCACCCCCACCCCTCTGGGCGTATCATCCAACGAAACACATCCATAGCCAAGAGTCGTCAATCATGCTCTCCAATTAGATTTTTGTGCGGCAGAAGCTTCAGTCATCTAATCAGTGTTTGGAGAAAATATGAATGGGATGTACTTTCGATTCCACACTGCTGCCTGCTCTTTGAAACCTCCCCCTTTCTTTCTGTTGACAACTATAAAACGTGTATACAAAATGTTTCTTTGAGTTGACATTCGGCTCCCCTCACTTCTTGAAGGTGACCTGTACACACAAAAAAACAATTGATTGCAGATATGGAAGCTTATGGCTCACGAAACCACCCCCAGGCTTGGTTGGATTTTCTGCATGGAACCTTGCTACAAGGCGATCGGCTTGGACGTTCCTACTCTTTACCCGTGATGCCTCTGATAAGGGGCAGCCCTTCCATTTGATTAAATATTGGAGTTGTCTCCTGTGCCACCTCGAATCGAGGATTTGCTGCACCTCCTCATGGGCTTGGCCTCCTATGACCATGGGATCCGGGGGCTCAACAAGGTAGCGTTGACATATTGATCAGCAGGAAGGCAGAAGAAGGGGAATACAGGCGGTCCTCGACTTACAACTGTTCGTTCAGTGACGGTTCGAAGTTACTACGGCCCTGGAAAAAAAAGGGGTCTGAGGACCATTTTTCATGACCATTGCAGCATCCCCAGGGTCACTGGATTTATATTCGGATGCCTGATGACTGTGACTCGCATTTACGATGGTAACGTTCTAGGTCACGTGACCTATTTGCAAACTTCCAGCGAGAAAAGTCAACCGGGGGGGGTGGGTGGGAGGGAGAAACCAGACCCACTTAACAACCGTATTTGCTAACCTAACCACCGCCAGGGATTCTCTTCACAAACGCGGCAAGAAAAGTCATCAAAACCTGAGCAAAAAATCCCTTTCACCTGTGTCTCACTCAGCAACCATTGTGGTCGTTAAGTTGAGCTTGCTTGTCCTCCACTTTGGCTAACCCTCCTGCCAAGGCCTCTTAATGGGGGAGGGGCAAAAGGGCCGGGGGGAGGGGGGAGAAGCTCATTGCAAACCTGCTTTGAAGATAGATGGATGGATCAGTGCAAGATTAGGTGGAAAATGCGAAGTATTTGAGGACTTCTTGGCTCTTGGGGAGGAGGGGTTACACACACACACACGCACGCACACACATACACACATACACACCCTGCTCTGGTCAACAACACTTTGAATACCCTCTTAGGAATGTGGACTTTCCCCCCTCCCCTCCCCCACTGGCCCTGGATTTGTGGACCAAATTTGACTCGGCCCTCCGCAGCTATCGCGCTTCCTCATATTGTCTCTGCCCTCGACTTCAGCTTTTCTCTCCTGGCCTCCTGGATTAGAATCAAGACCCCGTGAAGCATTCCTACCATTTTATAGTACCGTGGTGAGGCCATGCCTAGAGCATTGCATCCAGGTTTGGTTGCCATGATATTAAAAAAAAAAAAAAAAAGATGTTGAGACTCTAGAAAGAGCGCGGAGAAGAACAACCAGGATGAGGAGGGGACTAGAAGCTCAAACCTACGAAGAAAGATTGCAGGAACTGGGCCTGGCTAGTCTAGGGAAGAGAAGGACCCGGGGAGACAGGAGAGCAGCCTTCCAGTATTTGAGGGGCTGCCCCAGAGAGGAGGAGGAAGGGGGTCAAGCTATTTTCCAAAGCACCTGAAGGCCAGACAAGGAACAATGGATGGAAACTGATCCCGGAGAGATTCAACCTGGAAATAAGGAGAAATTTTCTGACAGGGAGAACAATTAATGGGTGGAACAGAAGTTGCCTTCGGAAGTTGTGGAAGCTTCATCCCTGGAGGCTTTCAAGAAGAGACTGGACTGCCATCTGTCAGAAATGGTGTAGGGTCTCCGGCTTGGATGGAGGGGGTTAGACTAGAAGACCTCTAAGGTCCCTTCCAACTTGTGTTATTCTGCATTCTATCCTTGCCTGGGTACATTATTAACGTAAATTATGAAAACTTTTGGGCGTTCCATCATTGGAGGTTTTTAATAAGAGATTGTCCAACCTTTTGTTTGAAGTGATATAGGGCAGGGGGTTGGACTAGAAGACCTCCAAGGTTCCTTCCAGCTCTTGTTATTCTGTGTCAGAGCGACCGTGGAGAAGCACCGTTGTTCCAAGCCAGACCCTTTCTCCACCTGCAAAGATCCGCCAAAGTTCTTCCTTCTTTCCTTTCAATAAGTTCCCCCAGAATTGTGGCTGTTGTGATCTCTGCCCATCTGGAAGGCATCACTTGTGGGCATGACGTCGGTTTGGGCGTCCTGCAAAGCTGCGGTTTGTTTGACTGTCGTTTAATTGAATTTGGCTCGGGAGTTCACCAGTCGTAAATCACATTATAGCTTTGTGGGATGCATCTGCGTCTTTATAGAGCTATTGGAGAGTGACGGAAGGCTGTTTTTTTCCCTCTCTCTCTCTCTCTCTCTCTCTTTTTGTCTGTTTTACACCACAAAGTAGGAGGAAAACATTTGAGAAAAGACATCCAGAGATAGACGTGACCAAAAGTTTTCGGGAAAAGTGTCATAAATAAGAGAAAATGGAATTCCCCTTCTCTTGAATGGATGAAAACATTTAGTGATGGATTGAAAATAGAATGGAATGGAATGGAATGGAAGGGAAGGGAAGGGAAGGGAAGGGAAGGGAAGGGAAGGGAATGGAATAGAATAGAATAGAATAGAATAGAATAGAATAGAATAGAATAGAATAGAATTCTTTATTGACCAAGTGTGATTGGACACACAAGGAATTTGTCTTGGTGAAAATGCTCTCAGTGTACATAATAGGAAAGATACATTCATCAAGAATCATCAAGTCCAACACTTAATAATAGTCATAGGGTACAATAAAGCAATCAAATCATATTAGGAAACAGTCAATACAGTAGTGGTATTCAAATAAAGTTGCCACTGGTTCAGTGGGCATGGCTTGGTGGCTGCGCTTTGCGTGCATGCACACTTTGCGTGCACTCACACGCCAAACACGCACTTTGCGCAGGTGCAGAGGCGTTCTAACTTGCCTCCTGCAAGCCTGCACGATGCTGGTCGCTGCAGCAGCTGCCGCACGGTGCTATTCTGTGCCCCACAAAGCAGCTGCGCTTTGAATTCTGGCCATAAAAGTGAGTATGGGAGCCGGGGCAGGCAGGTGGGCCAAACACAAAGCAGCGAAGAGAACCGGTTCGGTCTCTATTGCTCATCGCTCGCTACCAGCTCTCCAGAACCAGGCAGAACCAGTCGAATACCACCACTGAGTCAATATAAATCATAAGGATACTAGCGACAAAGTTACTGTCATAGAGTCACAAGTGGGAGGAAAGGGGCAATAAAGAGTGATGAGAAGATTAAAAGTAATAGTAATGCAGACTTAGTAAATAATAGGACAGAGTTGAGGGAATTATTTGTTTAGCAGAGTGATGGCTTTTGGGAAAAAACTCTCCTTGTGTCCAGTTGTTCTGGTGTGCAGGGCTCTATAGCATCGTTTTGAGGGAAGGAGTTGAAACAGTTTATGTCCGGGATATGAGGGGTCTGTAGATATTTTCACAGCCCTCTTTTTGACTTGCGCAGCATACAGGTACCTGGTACCTCAGCAGCTCGTCTCCTAACCAAAGACCTAGGGACTGCTCAGGTAGCGTCGGAGGATAAAAGCTGTTCCAAGTAGGGTGGGTTTTTTTGTAGAATCGGGATATTCAAGTCTGATAAATTCAGAATTTCCAAATAACGAGGCAGCCCTTTAGGTATTGCTCCAAGGGCTCCAATCACAATTGGGATAGCACACGATTTCTTTTTGCAAAGTCACTCAACTTCCATTTGTAAGTCCCGGTACTGTTGTGTGTCTACAATTCGTGCATCACCAGGCATTGCAATGTCAATGAACCAAACCTTTTGTCAAGTGTGTTATGGGCCAAGTGCCTGTCCGTCTGAATTCTGAAGTCCCACAAGATCTTGACTTTTTCATTCTCCAGAACCTTCTCAACCTGATGTTCCCAGTAGTTGTTACTATACTTAAATCCAAACTTTTGGCATAGTTTCCTACTACTACTACTACTACTATTATTATTATTATTATTATTATTATTATTATTATTATTATTATTATATTGATTTTCTATTAAATGCATTTCTTAGTGCTTAATAAACATTGTGTTGTCTGAGTATTTAATGTGCTTAATAATACAAATTTACATTCTTAATCTCCATCCCTTCTTTCCCACCATTGATAAAATAGATTCCCCATTTCTTCCTCTCCGTGGTATTTCTTCATTTTTCCAGTCTTGTGCCTAGATCATCCTCGCTGCTGTTAAGATGTGCAATACGAAGTCCATTGTGCTGTCCAGACAGTTTAGAGTTAATGGGATTTGGGATAGTTAGTTAGAAATTAAGAGCTGTCCCCTTAAGGGAATAGTTTACATCATGGTAAATGTAGTTAAGGCATCCTGGAAAATGTAGTCCATGTCATGTGGTCACATCTGTAACCCTGATTGGTCACTAAATTGACCCTTGTTGGGTTGGGGGAGGCTCCCTCACTCTTGCCGGATCCTTTACCATGCAGCCACTTCAATCATCATGGGGATGAGAGTTTATTATCTTTCTACACCATAATGCAGATATGCAAAGGATTGGACATTAAGAAGAACCTCATCATAACTGTGAGTTGATAAGGATGCCTGATGAACCAATAAAAAAAGACTTTGTATGGATGCTTTGTGGAGTTGCTCTGTCTGCTTTATACCCATCCAGAGAGTAATAAGCAGAACATCCATACTTTCCTTACCCACTTTTTCCCCTGATATTATACCTAATAAAAACCAGGGGTGGGTTTCTACTGGTTCTGTCCACCTCTGTAGAACCGGTATCCCTGAACCGGTTCTATGTGTCTGCTGATGTTTTTGCCCACCCGGGCTATTGCCTGATCTTTATTTCCTGATTTTTTCAACTTCAGCTGCCGAACGAGGCACATCTGCAGTTTAAAAAGCAGGAAAAGAGGGCCGTTTCAAAGGCTGCTTCTCTGCACTCAGCGCGCTGATGACGATTTACAGGCGCCCGCTCGCAGCGTGCAGGGAAGCACATCATAAATCGCTGAACCTCGTAAATCCCAAACTGGTAGTTAAACCCTGTCGTATCCCAACCCCGATAAAAACAATTCATGTTTGAAATCTACATGTTTCCCTATCAACTTTTCCAGCCACCCTATCAACTTTGCTAGCCACAATGGCTTCATTATTATTGATTAACCACTCAGCGGCTCTCGTTCGTAATTCTTTATTGCCAGTTTCTTGATTCCGGGGTTTACCGAAGATTTTATTTTTAACTGTCTCGCCTTCTTCTCTGGCACTTCGGAGCCTTGTGGGAAGAGGGAAAAGATTAATCCTCTTGCTCGAGAAGGAATGGATTTATGAGCCTGTTTCCCTGGCCTTTTTTTCCCCTCCTTTTTTAATTGTTACTGGGGGATTTTTCTCTCTCTCTTTTCCCCCCTTTTTTTAATCTTCTGCTGATCTGCTGCCTTCCCCTTTCACCTCTCTAGCGATGAATCATTTTGGAGTCCCGGTGTTTGGCATGTTGTGATTCATAACCATGCTACCAAGACATTAAAAAATGCAGTGGATATGTGTGTGTGTGTTGTGAGACAGTGAGTGTGTGAAAGAGAGAGAGAGAGAAACCTTTAGATGAAATTAAAATGCAGCAGGCTATTTTGGGGAGAGAAAAAAAAAGAATGAGAAGACGACCCTTGCTGAAATAAAGATTTTGTGCTTTTCTCGCCTACTCGAACAACGCAACATCTTTGCACGATATTTGACCTGCTTGTGAAGAACGAGAGTGACGCCTTCTTCAATGATGGCTAAAAACCACATCGGAAACTGGAGAGGCTGTTCTTTCCATCAGTCACAATCGAACGACATTTTGGTCAGCGCATTTAAATGTGTTTCACCCGCACAGGTCATCCTCAGCTTTAAAAAAAAAACCCCACACTCGTTTGAAGCTGGAAAAAAGCGACTGAACGGCTGCTCCTCGCATTTACGACCATCGTAGGATTTCCCACATCATCAAACTTCGGGTGCATAGCAACTGGCATGCATTTATCACGGTTGCAGCATGCAAGGATCACATGGTCGCCATTTGCAACCCGTTTCTGATCAGCAACGACAAGCTGGGTTCACTTAACAGCCTCGTGATTCACTTAACAACAGTGGCCAAAAAAAAGAGTCATAAAATCAGGCCTGACTGACACAACAAATGCACAACAGAAATAATAATAGAAATTCTGGTCACTGAGAATTCTGGTGTTGAAGTCCGCATCCAATAAGAGGTTGGGAAGCAGTGGTTTTATCAGAACCTAGGAGTCGAAATAGAGCTGGAAGGGACCTTGAAGGTCTTCTAGTCCAACCCCCTGCTCAAGTAGGAGAACGGTTGCAGGAACTGGGCCTGGCTAGTCTAGGGAAGAGAAGGACCAGGGAAGACAGGATAGCAGGTTTCCAATATTTGAGGGGCTGCCACAGAGAGGAGGAAGGGGGTCAAGCTATTTTCCAAAGAAAATTTTCCACCAACAGATTAAACCTGCCATGCTCCTGCCGGAGTCTGAATCCAAGAAAGAAGATGAACAGCTGACTGGGAGTAGAAGTGTGGCTGAGTTGGCTGTGGAGGAAACTGGGGAAGGGCAAAGTCTGGCTGGGCAGAGCAGAGGAGAGGTAGAACAAGGGAGATGGAGTTTAGAGGAAGACCCAGGCCCACCCTCTCTTCATCCTAGGGCATGCAGGAAGGAACGGAGAAGGGAGCAACGTGGGTTGCATGGTTTATGGGGGAGGAAAGGGCCCTGATTCCCTTCATTAGGCACACCTGGGAATGAGAGTTTAAAAGAGACGCAAGCTGCGTGCGTCAGCTGCTGGGAACCAACGTGAATTTATCTTGTATTGACTTTGCTTATCTGTGTTCCTGGCTTCTTCCCAACCGTGCTGAGTTATTGCCATGCCTTCATGTCTGGAATTCTTGCTCCTGCCCTGCCAGACTGATTACCTCATTTTGCCTTGATTGGACTTATAGTTATAGTTTTTGTTGACGAAGTTTTGGACTTGATTCTCTGCAGCTAAAGGCTGTTCCTCCTGGGAGAGTTTTTCTCCAGCCCCAAAAGTAACCAGGACATTGGGGGGAAAAGGTTGGAGCTAATAAAGGGACTCCTACTGATTATCTGACTGTGTTGTCTTTGTGCCAAGCCCCTTTGGGTCATCACAAAACCACCAAACAGATTAACCATGATGGAAATGAACCAGATTTAGCCTGGCCTATTGGAGGAGACGGATTGCCAAGCTTTTGTAGTGTGGTCAATTCAGGGGTTGATCCATTGCTTTCCTCTCTCCTTCCTTCCTTGAGACGGGACCTGATCCTCTCATTCTTCATCCCGGCCCCTTTTATCCAAAGAGGAATCCATTTCAAAGCATTGCATTTAGTGCAATGACTCGGATGGGGCGAGGGGAACCAAGAAAGGCTGTGCCAAAAATATTCCTCTAGCAACAGCTGCCTTATATTTCCCTCTTTTTTAAAAAAAAAATGTTTTTGTCTCTGCTGAGTCAAACGTTTTGGGTGCCAGCCAAATTCTTTCGCGTGACCCAGAATACAAAAATCGTTTCTCTCTCGCTCTTCCGCCACGGCTTCTTTGGAGTGACATTCAAGGGCATGAAGCCCAAAGAAACAAAGGAAAGGAACTTTTCCTTCGGCAGATCAAGGGTTGTTTCCCTGCAAGGAGGGATTTTCAAGCACCAGAAGTCTGGTTTTCGTTTGAGTGGACTCCTCTGCCAAGGCTCGTAAAAGCATCAAGTGTGAAGGAGACGATGAAGAGGTTTGGATTCCTGATCTGCTCAGGAAACAAGAGCCATAAATGGGTCTATCCTGGAGTCCCAGATGCCTTCAGGATCTTCCTTGGAGAAAAGTCAAGTCGTACACTTAGGCAAGAAAAGCCAAAAGGACACATATAGACTGGGTGAAACCAGGCTTCATAGCAGGAACTGTGAGAGGGATCTTGGAGTCTTAGTGGACAACAAATACGAGCCAGCAGTGTATGGCGGCAGCTAAAGAAGTTAATACAATCCTAAGTTGCATTAACGGAGGGATACAATCGAGATCAAGGAAGGTACTAATTCTACTCTATAAAGCCTTAGTAAGACCACACCTAGAGTACTGCATCCAGTTTTGGTCACCATGCTATGAAAAAAGATGTTGAGACTCTAGAAAAAGTACAGAGAAGAGCAACCAGGATGATTAGGGGACTGGAGACTAAAACATATGAAGAACAGTTGCAGGAACTGGGCATGGCTTGTCTAGTGAAGAGAAGGACCGGGAAGACATGAGAGAAGTCTTCCAATATTTGAGAGGCTGCCAAAGAGAAGAAGGGGTCAAGCTATTTTCTAAAGCACCTGAAGGCCAGACAAGGAACAATGGATGGAAACAGAACAAGGAGAGATTCACCCTGGAAATAAGGAGGAATTTTCTAACAGGGAGAACAATCAACCTATGGAACAGAAGTTGCCTTCAGAAGTTGTGGGAGCTTCATCCCTGGAGTCTTTCAAGAAGAGACCGGATGGACATCTGTCAGAAATGGTGTGGGGTCTCCTGCTTGAGAGGGGGTTGGGGGTTGGACTACATGACCTACAAGGTCCCTTCCAACTCTGTTAATCTGAATCTATCTAAGATGATCAAAGGTCTGGAGAGTAAAACCTACGATGAATGGTTGCAGGAACTGGGCCTGGCTAGTCTAGGGAAGAGAAGGACCAGGGGAGACAGGAGAGTAGTCTTCCAATATTTGAGGGGCTGCCACAGAGAGGAAGAAGGGGTGAAGCTATTTTCTAACGCACCTGAAGGCCAGACAAGGAACAATGGATGGAAACTGAACTAGGAGAGATTCAACCTGGAAATAAGGAGAAATTTCCTGACAGTGACAACCAACAACCCATGGAACAGAAGTTGCCTTTGGAAGTTGCGGAAGCTTCATCCCTGGAGGCTTTCAAGAAGAGTCTGGACTGGCACCTGTCAAAAATGGTGTAGGGTCTCCTGGTTGGGTGGGGTGAGATGGTTTGGACTAGTTGAGGACTTGCAATCCCTTTCTTCACTGTCCTCAGTGAATAGTCCAGAAGGGAAAGTTCATTTGTGGATCATCTCTAAGATAACAGTCCCTTGAAATGTTCTCCTTTTCAAACAACAGTTGGATGGACACAATCTCTTTCACAACTAATATTAATTTTATGGGTGCAATGTGTGATCATCAAGAGTCCATTGGCTGTGATACACCCATCCATCAGCCTTGGTCCTCCTAAGAATCGGCTCTGGCCGATGTTTTCACCCAGCTGGAAATAAACTGGGAGGCAGAGGGGATGATCTCATGACTGGTTAAACCCAGGAATCTGGGGGTGGGGAGAACAATTTCCCAGCTGGACGTCTGTGAACTGTGCAAAGTTTGAGAGTAAGCAGAAGAATGGAATAACAAGGTTCCCAGATCTCTGTGATTTTTCTTACATTCATCTCAGCAACTATTTCTGGGTGAGGTCATGTGTTCCTACGGGTTTAAAAAAACAAAAAAACTGGAAAGACGGTGTCACGGTGGGAAAATTTTGCGGTGTGTTGGGAGTTTTCTTCCACCCCTCCTCATAGGACATAACAGAATAAAACAGAATAACGGAGTTTGAAGGGACCTTGGAGGTCTTCTAGTCCAGCCCCTTGCTCAAGCAGGAGACCCTACACCATTCCAAACAAATGGGTGTATGTGATGACCCAGGGCGTGGCACAAAAATAACAAACTCACCAAAGTAGATAAATTCCCTTTAATGCTTCCAGCTTGGCCCCGCAATGTCCAATTATCCTTGGCGGGAGATCAAACTCTTCCAGAAACAGTTTACAAAGGGAAGAAATGCAGTCTGAACCCAAAATACAGATAAAGTAGAAATAAAACAAAAAAAAAATCACAAACCATTAACACGACAGACCAGGATAATAACTTGCAGACACAGATGGGAGGGCGCCAAAACTCAGATAAGCCTCGACAAAGATAATGCAGGCTTTGCTTCCAGCAACTTTGCCATGCGCAGGTTGCCCTTTTAAACAGTCTTCCCAGCTGCAGCCCATGAAGGCGATCAGGGCCATTTCCTACCCCATAAGCCACGTTGCTCTCTTATCCATTCCTCCCTATGTGCCCTAGGATGAAGAGGGGCGTGGGCCTGGGTCTTCCTCTGAATGCCCAGCCAGCTTGTGCCCTTCCCTAGTTTCCTCCACGGCCACTGAAGCCACGGACTTCCACTCTCTGTCAGCTGTTTCACCTCGCCCTCGTAATCAGATCCCAACTGGGCCATGACAGTTGTCCAATCTCCTTTTGAACACACCCAGTGATGAAGCACGCACAACCTCTGAAGGAAAGCCATTCCACGGATTATTTGTTCTCATTGATCAAGAAGTTCCTCCTTAATTCCAGGTTGCTTCTCTCTTTGATTAGTTTCCATCTATTGTTTCTTGTCCTGCCCTCAGGTGCTTTGGAGAATAGCTTGACCCCCTTTTCTTTGGGGCAGCCCCTGAAAGATTGGAAGACTGCTATCACTTCACCCCCTAGTCCATCTTTTCATTCATCTGGACAATGGGATTGCACGCCTTCAGAAAAGCATCTTAAAATAACGAATGCTGTATGATCTATGTTTAGAATGTTGAAAATAGAATAGAGCTGGAAGGACCCTGAAGGTCTTCTAGTCTAGCCCCCTGCTCAAGCAAGACAACCTATCCCATTTCAGACAAGGACCTGTCTAGATTCTTCTTTAAAACCTCCAGTGATGGAACACCCATGATTTCTGGTGGCAAGCTGTCCCACTGGTTATTTGTCATCACTGTTGGGAAGTTTCTCCTTAATTGCAGGTTGTAATTATTATTATATTATAATTATTATAATTATTGATTAGTTTCCAACCATTGTTTCTTGTCTTGCCCTCCGGTGCTTTGGAGAATAATTTGACTCCCTCTTCTTTGTGGCAGCCCCTCAAACACTGGAAGACTGCTATCATGCCCCCCCTAATTCTTCTCATCTTTAGTCTAGCCAGACACAAATCCTGCAGGCCTTTTTTCATAGGGTTTCTCATCCTGGCCTTTGATCATTTTAGTTGCTCTTCTCTGAACGTCTTCCAAGTTGAAAATGATCTTTTATGTAGTACGGTGCCCCAAACTGGATGCAGTATTCCAGGTGTGGTCTTACTAAGGATTTGTGCAGTGGTACTAATACACCATGTGATCTTGATTCTGTGTTCTCTGCTTATACAAGCCAGGATTGAATTAGCTTTTTTGGCTGCTGCCGTACACTGCTGGCTCATATTCAAGCGATCGTCCATTAGGACTCCAAGGTCCCGCTTTTAGGCACAGTTTTTGAGCCAGGTCTGGCCTAATCTGCACTTATAGCTTTGATTTTTTTTTTTCCCTGCCTAAATGTAAAAAGCTTTTCTTTTCTCTTACAGGACAGCTGATTTTGCTTTTTTTTCCAAAACTGGGACTCAATCCCCAGCCAAGGTAAGAAAGGGTTATCCTAACCTCTCAATTTTCTCTCCCCCACTCCATTTTTCTATCCCAGTTGTGTGAATCCAGCCAACTGAGGTTCAGTTCCCCAAAATGAGATCTGTGCACAGCTAAGAATCCACCTCCTCACTCCAGTTCTTCAACTTGACTCATTTTTCATCTGTACCACCATCTTACTCCGAATTGGCTGTTCATCTTGTTGTTAAATGGGAAGCCGTAGTTAAGAGTTACCTTAATGCAATTTCTGGCTAGAAAGTGGCTGATTACAAACTCTGGGGAATCTCCAGAAATTGGAGACAATTGAGTGGATTGTCTGCATTTTTTTTTAAAAAAGGCTGCTTTAATTGGGAGGCCAAGGCTGGCTAGATAATCTTTCATGAGATAATTTCTGTCTCCAAGAGCTTCCAGTCAACCAACCCCATCAAATTTCTTTTTCACTTTGAATGCCTTCTTAAAAAAATATTATTCCAAAAGAGAAAAGAAACCAGCATGTGGAATGGGTGGATTCCTTGTGTTTTGCTCCAAACTGTCTCCTTCTAATGGTTTTGGATTGGAAGATAGGAGTCGTCTTTTGATCAGAAGAGCTGCATTGATGATGTTATCTAGCTTGGCAATGAAATGTCTGCAAAAAAAAAAACAGCAAGCTCAGAGGGCACCAAGGACCCCACAGTCCTCCTCCTCTTCCTCCTCTCCACAAACCTCACCTCCTTCTAGCACTGATGATATTACTTAGCTTGGTAATGAAATGTCTGCGGGAAAACAACCAGACTCCACAATCATCATCATCTTCTTCTTCTTCTTCTTCTTCTTCTTCTTCTTCTTCTTCTTCTTCTTCTTCTTCTTCTTCTTCTTCTTCTTCTTCTTCTTCTTCTTCTTCTTCTTCTTCTTCTTCTTCTCCTCCTCCTCCTCCTCCTCCTCTCCACAAACCCCATTCCCTCGTAGCACTGATGATGTTACCTAGTTGGGTCATGAAATGCCTGCAAGAAAACAACCAAGCTCAGAGAGCACCAAGGACCCCACAAATAAGATGCTCCCTGCATACTGTTGCCCTTGGAGATTCAACTCTTTGCTTTCACCATCTTATTGGCCCATGTGTGGAGTTCTCATTATGGAGATAGCTTTTGATCTGCTGAAGATTTTGGGGTGCTCTTATATATGCCTTGAAAAGTCTTCTACCTTGTTGGGGTTCACCTTATTGTTCCCAGGTCATAGTCTTATGAGGAATCTCTCTACAGCAAGTGGATGGTGGTGATTAGGGTGTTGAGGGACACTTTAATTTTGTCTGATCTTCTACCACTGCAGAAATAAATATCACATTACTGCATCCACAGCTGTTTCTGTTAGGAAGTTCCTCCTGTTGTCCACCAAGATCTAGTTCCTTGGAAGTTAAAACTCTTGTATCTCGTTCTATGCCAGGGGTCTCCAACCTTGGCCACTTGAAGACTTGTGGACTTCAACTCCCAGCATTCCTCAGCCAGCGGAGTTGAAGTCCACAAGTCTTTAAATGGCCAAGGTTGGAGACCCCTGTTCTATGCAACTCCTCTGAACATTTCTGCTGTTCTAGAAGATGACAGCCCCTCGGGAACATGCAGCAAGCTTTTCTGTCCCCCCTGAGATCTTCTCTGGGTTAAACACATTCAATACCTCCATCCCTTCCTTCCTGGCTCACCTTGATTGCTCTGAACGTGCTGCAATTTGTCTAAGTCCTTACTAAAAGCTGGTGCCCAAGAATAGACACAAGACATTTTATGTGCGTTCTGATAATCAAGCTGTGGGTTTGTGTTCATGTGAGAGAGAGAGACAGAAAGAGATGAAAAAGAGAGAGAGAGAGGAGAGAGACAAAAGAGAGATAGAGAAGGTAGACAGAAGAGAGAGGAGAGAGAAGCAGAGAGAGAGAGAGAGAAAGAGAGACAGAAGAAAGAGAAAAGAGGAGAGAGACAGGAGAGAGAGGAGAGAGACAAAAGAGAGAGAGAGGAAAGAGAGAGGAGAGAGACAGAAGAGAGATAGAAGAGAGATATGAGAAAGAGAAGAGAGGAGAGAGAGACAGAAGAGAGAAGAAAGACAGGAGAGAGAAGAAAGGAAAGACAGGAGAGAGAGAGAGAAGAGAGAGGAAAGAGAGGAGAGAGGAGAAAGAGAGAGGAGAGGGGGGGAGAGAGGAGAGGAAGAGAGAGAAGAGAGGAGAGAGAGAGAGAGACCCAGCAAGAACAGATAATGATGAGGAGACCTAACAGAAAACCTTTGTCCATCTGAGCCCAGCTGGCACATAGCTGATAAGGAGACCATTTCTTTAAAGTCCTAACTCAACAGTTTAGCCCAGAACTGAATCGCTCAATCCTTTTGCCCATGGAGGGTTGTTGATTGAACATTTCTGTGGTGCTGAAATAAAGACCCCTGAAAAGAGACAGGAGCTTCCTTTGTGTGAGGGACACACGACTCAAGATGCCCATCAGAGACGGGCCTCCAACCCCTGGTGGAATCCCAGGTGCTGCCGAAAGGCAAGGTGGAGACCAGACGTCAAACTTCAGAAGAGGGGAGTCCATGGCGTTTAGACGCTAATTTTCCTGCTTTGAGCTGATAAAACAGGCCCTGTAAGAAGACAGAACCAATCTCTTCCTGGCGCATCTTCTCCTCTACCTTTGAGGTAACCCCAAGTTGACTTCTGGGTGTCTTGGTTAGTCCTTGGGTTGACTTCGGGATGGAGAAACCTCTGCCCATCCATTTGGAGAGCTGGTTCCACAAAGGGCAAGTAGGAGGACTCACTCTACCTTGCCCAACAAACCATGATGGATGTGGTTAGGGTATTGTAGGAACACCACTCAGGTTTCACTCTGGCTACCTTGTTCATCCAGCGTGGTGCCTCTTTAACCAAACTCACTGGGAATTTCCCCACCTTTTCCTAAATTAGATATCTTCCTCCTACACTTCTTCTTCCTTTTCCTCTTCCTCCTCCTCTGCCTCTTTCTTCTTCATCCTCCTCTTCCCCCCCTCCTCCTTCCTCCTCCTTCCTCCTTCTTCCTCCTCCTCCTCCTCCTCCTTCTTCTTCTTCCCCTCCCCCTCCTCCTTCCTGCTTCCTCCTCCTCCTCTTCCTCCTCCTTCTTCTTCCTCCTCCTCTTCCTCTTCCCCCTCCCTCCTCCTCCTTCCTCCTCCTTCCTCCTTCTTCTCCTCCTCCTCCTTCTTCTTCCTCCTCCTCTTCCTCCTCCTTCTTCTTCTCCTCCTCTTCCCCTCCTCCTCCTCCTTCCTCCTCCTTCCTCCTTCCTCCTCCTCCTTCTCCTCCTTCTTCTTCTTCTTCCCCTCCCCCTCCTCCTTCCTCCTCCTCCTCCTTCTTCTTCCTCCTCCTCTTCCTCTTCCCTTCCCTCCTCCTCCTTCCTCCTCCTTCCTCCTTCTTCCTCCTCTTCCTCCTCCTCTTCTTCTTCTCCTTCTCCTCCTCCTCCTCCTCCTCCCTCCTCCCTCCTTCTCCTCCTTCCTCCCCTCCCCCTCCCCTTCCTTGTTCCCTTTCTGTATTTTATTTCTCGATGGTTTTGGAAAAGCGAGGATTTGGGTGAGGTATTCCCTCCACCCTGTGCCTTTCCTCCCTCCTTCTTCCCATCTGCTTTGGACTCTTCTGCGTAGTGGAAAAAGTTCATTCATCCCAGAGCAAGGATTCTGTGCGTAGCTCCTTCTCTGTTCTAATTACAATGCGCCTTAGACACAGTAGGGCCTAGTAAATCTCCTTTTCTGATAATATACACTGTCTATTGTGTTGCTTTAATGAGGAAGGATGGGGAGGGATGTCCTTTGATTCATTTCACACACACACACACACACACACACACACACACCGCTTCTAATTTCCATCTCTCTTTCTCCTGAAAATCCATTAATATTCCCAGTGCAGCCTGAGACACAGGATGGGTCTTCCTAGAGATCTGAGGAAAATCAGATTTATTTGAAATTCTGAAGCGGGCAGAGCGACTCAGTGCTGGACTTAAAAGGAAGTGCTAACTTTCCTTCCTTGAATGCTTGTTATTATCCTATTTCTCCCCCACTCCAGCTGCATTTTAGCACTCACTTCCTTCCCATTCTTCGCTCCCCCCTGCCCCCAGACTGGAGCACCAGAATGCCAAAAGGGATGCCCTGCTGGAAAGGGAAATTTATTCAAAAGCGTACAGGTTCAGCAGCAGCTGTGTGAGTGCGGCAAGAGGGAAGGAACGCCTAGGGTTATCCCCCCTCCTCGCTTTTCTCCCTCTCCGACACCTTCTTTCCTTCCTCCGTCTCCCTTCCTTCCTTTCTCTCCCCACCTCTCCCTTCCTCTCCCTCTCCCTCTCCTCTTCCTCCCTTCCTCCTCCCCTCTCTCTCCCACCCTTCCTCTCCCCTTCCTTCCTTTCTCTCCCTCCCTCTCTCCTTCCTCTCCCTCTCCTCTCCTCTCCTCTTCCTTTCTTCCTCCCTCCTTCCTTCCTTCCTTGCTCCCTTCCTCTCCCTCTCCTCTCCTCTTCCTCCCTTCCTCCTCCCTCTCTCTCCCACCCTTCCTCTACCCTTCCTTCCTCCCTCCCTCCCTCTCCCTCCCTCCCTCCCTCTCCCTCCCCTCCCTCCTTCTCTCCTTCCTTCTCCCTCCTTCTTTCCCTCCCTCCTCCTTTTCTTTCCTTTCTTCCTGCCTTCCTCCTTCCTCTTGCCCATCCTCCCTCTCCCTTCCTTCCTCCCTCCCTCCTCTCCCTCCCTCCCTCTCTCCTTCCTTCCCTCCCTCCTTCTCCTTTTCTTTCCTTTCTTCCTCCCTTCCTCCTTCCTCTTGCCCATCCTCCCTCTCCCTTCCTTCCCTCCCTCCCACTTTCCTCCTCCTCCTCTCTCCCTCTCCTTTTCCTCCCTCCTCCTCTCTCCTTCCTTCTCCCTCCTTCCTTCCCTCCCTCCTTCTCCTTTTCTTTCCTTTCCTTTCTTCCTCCCTTCCTCCTTCCTCTTGCCCATCCTCCCTTCCCCTCCTTCCCTCCCTCCCTCCCATCTCACTTCATGACTTTGTAAGTAACTCAAGGCAGCAAAACATACCTAATACTGCTCCCTCTTCCTATTTCCACCACCACCATCACCAGGCGAGGTGGGTTGGGCTGAGAGAGCGAGAGGGACAACTGGACCAAAATCTCCCAGCCAGTTTTCCATGCCGGAGGCCAGACTAGAACTCACTGTCTCCTGGTTTCTAGCCTGCTGCCTTCATCACTACACCAAATCACTCACACACACACCTGGCTTCTCAGAAAGGAACGGCCACTGTGTTTGCAGTTCCTCTAAATCAGGAGTTGCCAAGCTTTTGGACCTCAGGGACCACCAAACTCAAAATTTTAAATCCCGGGGACCACTAACTGGTCCTGTGGGCGTGGCCTAACTTGTGGGTATGGCTTGGTGGTCATGTGACCGGCTGGGCCTGGCTTGTAGGCAAATATACATATATATATATGTATAAATATTGAATTTTTTATTTAAAAAAAGGAGCAACTTTTACCCAAAATCAGGCAAAGCAGGCAGGCAGATTGAGTTGCTCACAGAATCACAGATTCGCTTAGAGATCTGTGTTTCTGCCATCGGCTAGCTGAGTCTGCACTGCTTTAGTCCTAAGGAAGGTTCGGCTCTGCTTTAAAGCAGAGCTGAAGATCTAAAGACTAGCTAGAAAGCAAGAAATGCAACCATCTCCTGCTTTCTAGCTAATCTAAATCTCCTGGCGCAGCAGAACAGCTGATGGTCGGAAAAAGGGAAAATAGCAATTTAGCAGGCAAGTTTGCCAGGTAAGGAGTGAGTGGATGGGGAGGGTTCCCACGGGCCATGTGGCCTTGTGTTCCTGCACAGCCTGGATTAATTGCTTTGGGGATGACATTTCTCTGTGGACCACCAAAACGTTCTCGCGGACCACCAGTGGTCCCTGGCCCGCCGGTTGTCAACCACTGCTCTAAATTCACGGAGGCCTCTCTTCAAACTCCACCCTTATAAACTGACCTGAGAAGCAGGCAACTGGTTGGGTGGGTGGGGGGGCCACAGGAGGCCCCTGGCAGCAGCCCCCTCTCCCCAAACAGCCCCCCTCTCCAGCTCACAAACTTAAAATGCTGCCTGCACCACTTCTGCCTGTGCCTGAGACGTTTCTGCTGGGCTCGGAATGACGGCATCGTTGTCGTGTTTTCATTGCGGTAAAGGACAACGGCGCCTTCGGTTCACAAGCCTGACCCCCAGACACAGGGGTGGCCTTCTCTTGTGCAGCCGGAGCAAAAAAACATTTGACCTTTTGAAGCCTGTTCTTGTTTCTAGTAACTGCGTCCCAAAACATAAAGCGCCTTTTATCACACAAGTTGTCCTGGGTCAGGAGCTTCCCGTACCAAAAAAAAAACCCCCTCCAACAATAGACAAAATCCAGAGTGGAGAAATTTGTTTGCAGCCCATGTTGCTCCGAAAGACCAGGGTGTAAGAGCATGTGGGGAGATGGGGGGTGTAGACAGATGCTGCCTAGGGAATAGTCACAGATAAGAGGCTGCGTAGCCCACAGCTGCATAACAGGCGGAGGAAAAACTCAGGAAATATCCCTCCTACTTTCTCCGGATATAAAGGAGACGGTGAGAGAATTGCACCTTCAGACTCTCAAGATTCTGTTCATTGTAGCTTCACGACAACAGAATAACAGGGTTGGAAGGGACCTTGGAGGTCTTCTAGTCCAACCCTTTGCTCAAGCAGGAGATCCTACACCATTCCAAACAAATGGTTGTCCAATCTCTTTTTGAGCGCATCCCGTGATGGAACAAGCACAACCTCTGAAGCAAAGCCATTCCCGTTTGAGAGCAATGATGGTCCAACGTCTTCTTAAAGACCTCCAGGGATGGAGCCCCCAACAACGTCTGAAGGCAACTTCTGTTCCAACTGGTTCATTGTCCTCACATTTAGGAAATTTCTCCTGAATTCCAGGTTGCTTCTCTCCTGGATGAGTTTCCATCCATTGTTTCTTGTCTTGCTTTCCGGTGCTTTGGAGAATGGGTTGAGCTCTTTCTTTCTTTCTTTCTTTCTTTCTTTCTTTCTTTCTTTCTTTCTTTCTTTCTTTCTTTCTTTCTTTCTTTCTTTCCATTTTTCTTGCTCTTTGTCTCTTTCCTTTCTCCCTCCCTGCCGTGTGTTTCCTGAGGTGGCTGTGAGGGGCTTCCTTCCTCCGATAGGGAAAAAGAAGGAGGTAGCACCGTAAGAGCTGGGCATCTCCTAAGGGGAACCTCTTAGTAGCCCGCTTGCCACTTGCCAGTGTAACCCAGGTTGCACTTCTGGCCTCATCTCTCCAGCTCCCGCAGAGGAAAAAGCTTTTGACAGCGTTAATATTACCTTGCATTCTATCGAACGAATAAAACATCCCTTTCATCCTCAGTTTCCCCCGGCTGCTCTTTAATTCCTGCTCTCTCTCCCTCTCTCCTTGTCTCTCTCTCTCTCTTCTCCCTCTTTGTCTCTCTCTATCTCTCTCTCCTTTCCGTCTCTCTCTGCCCCTGCTTCTCTCTCCCTCTCTCCTTGTCTCTCTCTCCCTCTCTCCCTCCCTCTCTCCTCCCCTCCCCTTGTCTCTCTCTCTCTCTGTCTCCCTCTCCCTCTCTTCTTCTCCCTCTTTGTCTCTCTCTCTCTCTCTTTCCGTCTCGCTCTGCCCGTCTGCTTCTCTCTTCCTCTCTCTTTCTCCATCTCTCTCTTCTCCTCCCTCTCCCTCTCCATTTCTCTCTCTCTCCACGTCTCTCTGTCCCTCTCCCTCTGTCTCTCTCTGCCTCTTTGTCTCTCTCACTCCCTCTCTCCTTTCCCCCTCTCCCTTCTTCTCCCTCTCTATCTCTCTCTCTCTCCCCCCGCTCTCATTCTCCATCTCTCTTGGCCTCTCTGTCTCTCTCTTCCTCTCTGTCTCTCCCTCACTCCTTCTCCATCTCTCTGTGCCCCTCTCTCTTCTTCTTTTCCCTGTCTCTCTCTCCCTCTCTCTCTCACTGTCTGTCTCTCTCTCTTTCTCCATCTCTCTCTCCCTCCCACCTGTCTCTTCTACCGCTCCCTCCCCATCTCTCTCTCCCACTCCCTCTCACTGTCTGTCTCTCTCTCTCTTTCTCCATCTCTCTCTCCTACTCCCTCTCTGTCTCTCTCTTCCCCTCTCTCTGTCTGTCTGTCTCTCTCTCTCTCCATCTCTCTCTCTCTCCCACCTGCCCGTCTCCTCTCCCACTCCCTCCCTGTCTCTCTCTCTTCCTCTCTCTCTCACTGTCTGTCTGTCTCTCTCTCTCCTCTCTCTCTCCCACCTGCCCGTCTCCTCTCCCGCTCCTCCCTGTCTCTCTCTTCCTCTCTCTCTCACTGTCTGTCTGTCTCTCTCTCTCCATCTCTCTCTCCCACCTGCCTGTCTCCTCTCCCGCTCCCTCCCTGTCTCTCTCTTCCTCTCTCTCTCACTGTCTGTCTGTCTCTCTCTCCATCTCTCTCTCTCTCCCTCCCACACATCTCCTCTCCCGCTCCCTCCCCATCTCTCTCTCCCACTCCCTCTCTGTCTCTGTCTCTCTCTCTCTCTCTCCCCCCAACTGCTTTGCGTATATAAAAAAAGCCCTACGTGTCTCCGCAGCTGCCTTTTCTCAAGAAATCCCCCGCAGGCCTTCAGGTCTATTTGTAGCTCAGCTGTTGACTCAGAACAAGAAGAAATCTCTCCCGCCTCAGTCTGGGATGAAGGACGGGGACAATCGGAGCTCGAGGCCTTCCTCCCCAGTGGGCCTTCTTGGCACGATCGGGTGGAAATTATTTTCAATTTAAGGGGTGAGGGAAATCAGGTCAGCCCTGGGCTTGTTCTGGAGTCTGGAAATGTGTGTTATGCCCCAAGGGGAACAGGAGGTTGGCTCGTCTGAGCGTGGCTCCAGGCTCAAGGACCGGGTTGGCTTCTGTGCGATGCAGGGAGTCCCCGGGGTAGGACTGCCACGGAGCCCAAAATTTCTGTGGTTAAGGGAGACATTTGTGAGGTGAGTTTCGCCGCCATTTTTACGGCCTTTCTTGGTGCGGTTGCTAAGTGAAACCCTGCCACTGATCACTCGGTTGTAAAGTGAACCTTGTTTCTCCACTTCCCAAGGTCACAAAAGGGGATCACGTGACCTTGGGACACCGCAACGGTCGTAAGTATGAGCCAGTTCCCGAGCCTCTGAATTTTGATCATGTAATCGTGGGGATGCGGCAAAGGCTCTAACAGCGCAAAATGTTCACAAGTCGCTTTTTTTTCCCTGTGCCGTCATAACTTTGGGCAAATGAACTGTTGTAAGTTGAAGACTATCTTGACTCGCGTTCCGAAGGAGGGTGAGGAGGCCCACAGTCATTGGGTTTTGTTCTAGAGTCTGGAAATGTAGGTTATAGGATCCAATCTGGGTCCAGAGATTTACTCTTCCGAGCTTTCAGACTTCGGCTGGATCCCATCCTCTGTTGTGGTTCGCCGGCAGCCTGTGCAGACAGCAGTGGAATCAGACAGCGGGGAGGAACACGGGCCAGTCCAGGATTTGGAAAAGACTCAAACGACGGTCCTGCATCCAATACAGAAATGGGGCCACCTGAGAGTTATGCCCTGATTGTGGAGCCTGCAGAATCTCGGGATGTCTCTTCTCTTACCCTAAGTCTGGCTCTAACTTCTACCTCCCGGGCTCCCAAGGTTATTCTCACAGCCCATTACTGCGCTTGCGATTGTTCCACACCGACGATTCTTCCAAAGGCCCGGACAGAAAGACAAGTGAAAAAAATAAGAGGAAAGATGCAAAAAGAAGAAGAAAAGGAAAAATTGAAAATCCAGAGGTGAGATAGTCCACCCAACCTTGGGGCATTTCTGTTCAGATTCCTTCTTCAACAGATGGAGGCCGAGAGAGAGAAACCAAGACATTATCAGAAATGTAGTGAGCTTGGCTGAACTGATGGGACTTCGCTGGAGCGGAACAGAAGAACAGAGTTGGAAGGGACCTTGGAGGTCTTCTAGTCCAACCCTCTGATCAAGTAGGAGACCAATTGTATACCATTGCAGACAAATGGCTGCCCAATATCTTCTTAAAAACATCCAGTGCTGGAGCACCCACAAATTCTGAAGGCAAATTGTTCCACTGATTAATTGTCCTCACTGTTAGAAAGTTACTCCTTAGTTCATGATTGAATCTTTCCTTGGTTGGTTTCCATCTGTTGCTTCTTCTCCTACCTACAGGTGCCTTGGAGCAGAGGTCTCCAACCTTGGCAACTTGGCTGAGGAATTCTGGGAATTGAAGTCCACAAGTCTTAAAGTTGCCAAGGTTGGAGATCCCTGACTTGGAGAATAGCTTGACCCTTCCTCTTCTCTGTGGCAGCCCCTCAAATACTGGAAGGCTGCTCTCCTGTCTCCCCAGGTCCTTCTCTCCACTAGACTAGCCAGTCCCCTCATCCTCCTTGTTGCTCTTCTCTGCACTCTTTCCAGAATCTCAACTTTTTTTTACACCATGGTGACCCAAACTGGATGCAGTATTTCTGGGGTGGTCTCACTTAAGCAGCTAAAGTGGGCTGAGCTTCTCTTTAAATTGATCTGACAAGGTTTTTCCTGGTGGGCTCACAGAGCAGGCCTTTTGGATGGAGAAGCTGGAATGATGGTGTCCGTGTTTTATTTTATTTTATTTTATTTATTTTATATTTTATTTCATTTCATTTATTTATTTATTTATTTTTGAAACAAATTTTATTAATTTTAAAAACAAACAAAACATCATTAAACACTGAAAACATGAAACCTCTTTCCATTGTAAATCTTTACAAGGCAGGTAAAACATTATTTTATATCGCATACTTCTAATTTACCCCATTTCCATATAAACACATAAATATCTTTTAACAAATTTCTCATTATTTCTCTTTACTCTTTATTTATTTTAAAGGACCTTTAACGGGCACCAAGTTTACGGTCCAGGCTGCGAAAGGAAAGAACCCCAAAGTGTTCCTGAAGTTTGTTTGCTTGTTCTTAAGAGTTTTGACTTAGCAAAAGCAAGGCTAAAGGAGAAGCACAGATTTCTCTCTCTCTCTCTCTCTCTCTCTCTCTCTCTCTCTCTCTCTCTCTCTCTCTCTAATCAGGCAGGTTCAGAATGACAAATAAGCCATATATAGCTATGAAACGCTATTTCAGTTTCGGTTCCTTCTTTGGTGGGCAGAAAAATTGGAAGATTTCTCAATGCGTCCCCTGGCAAGGGAGGCTTCTGAGGGGAGTAACGGTCCGCAGAGGGGAAGCGGTGCCTAATGGGTGCTCCGAAGAAGGATGCCCTCCGCCAAGGTGTCATTTCATTTTATAGGGCTAGATGACAACCCGGCTGGTTCCATCCATCACCCAGTGATCAAGGGGATGGCAAAGCCGGCAGCAACAGCAGGAGGAGATAAAAAGAAAGCTCGACCCTTGGCTGCAGGATTTGACCTTGCAATTGGTTAATTGCATGGCCGGGAAGGGTAAAAAGAAGCTCGTTGTTTAGGATGTTGTTGTCGGTTGTGTGCAGCCCGATTCTCGATTCGCACGGGGCCTCCGTGTCTGTCCCCCGTTTGCTTTGCAGGAAAGCAGGCAAAAGTCGGGCAGCTGAACCGTGTGGGAGGAAGTGCAGGCTGAATGCTTTCCGCTGCCCTCCCCAGCCATTCTTCCCCTAATGGTGTGTCTTTGAGTCAGGCCTCAATGTTGCGTCTTGACGTCCAGCGATCAGGTTTCTAGTCCTCATGGTGGTCAGGAATTGCAGAGTCCAACTGTCAGGTTTCTAGTTCTCATGGTGGTCAGGAATTGCAGAGTCCAACTGTCAGGTTTCTAGTCCTCACGGTGGTCAGGAATTTCAGAGTCCAACTGTCAGGTTTCTAGTCCTCACAGTGGTCAGGAATTGCAAATTCTAACTGTCAAGTTTCTTGTCCTTATGGTGGTCAGGAATTGCAAAGTCCAACTGTCAGGTTTCTAGTCCTCATGGTGGTCAGGAATTGCAACTGTTCAACTGTCAGGTTTCTAGTCCTTGTGGTGGTCAGGAATTGCAGAGTCCAACTGTCAGGTTTCTAGTCCTCATGGTGGTCAGGAATTGCAATCTCCAACTGTCAGGTTTCTACTCCTCACGGTGGTCAGGAATTGCAAAGTCCAACTGTTAGGTTTCTAGTCCTCATGGTGGTCAGGAATTGCAACCTCCAACTGTCAGGTTTCTACTCCTCACGGTGGTCAGGAATTGCAAAGTCCAACTGTTAGGTTTCTAGTCCTCATGGTGGTCAGGAATTGCAAATTCTGTCAAGTTTCTTGTCCTTATGGTGGTCAGGAATTGCAAAGTCCAACTGTCAGGTTTCTAGTCCTTATGGTGGTCAGGAATTGCAAAGTCCAACTGTCAGGTTTCTAGTCCTCATAGTGGTCAGGAATTGCAAATTCTAACTGTCAAGTTTCTTGTCCTTATGGTGGTCAGGAATTGCAAAGTCCAACTGTAAGGTTTCTAGCCCTTATGGTGGTCAGGAATTGCAAAGTCCAACTGTCAGGTTTCTAGTCCTCATAGTGGTCAGGAATTGCAACCTCCAACTATCAAGTTTCTAGTCCTCATGGTGGTCAGGAATTGCAAAGTCCAACTGTCAGGTTTCTAGTCCTCATAGTGGTCAGGAATTGCAAATTCTAACTGTCAAGTTTCTTGTCCTTATGGTGGTCAGGAATTGCAAAGTCCAACTGTAAGGTTTCTAGCCCTTATGGTGGTCAGGAATTGCAAAGTCCAACTGTCAGGTTTCTAGTCCTCATGGTGGTCAGGAATTGCAACCTCCAACTATCAAGTTTCTAGTCCTCATGGTGGTCAGGAATTGCAAAGTCCAACTGTCAGGTTTCTAGTCCTCATAGTGGTCAGGAATTGCAAATTCTAACTGTCAAGTTTCTTGTCCTTATGGTGGTCAGGAATTGCAAAGTCCAACTGTAAGGTTTCTAGCCCTTATGGTGGTCAAGAATTGCAAAGTCCAACTGTCAGGTTTCTAGTCCTCATGGTGGTCAGGAATTGCAACCTCCAACTGTCAAGTTTCTAGTCCTCACGGTGGTCAGGAATTGCAAAGTCCAACTGTCAGGAACCGCTAGGACAAGGGACCTGTTCGAAGGAGCGGAGGAAAGATTTTGGCAGTCAAAAAGACCGAGGAAATTCCTTCTTCCCTAATAGAGGGGTGAGGGCAAATGGGTCCAATTTCCTTCCGGATGCCGACCCACCGAAGCTTCTGTGGAAAAGAATTGCTCCGAAGAGGGGAAGGGTTTTCCTTTGGTTACCCTGACTTCTTCCTTACAGCAAGTGCCGGGTTCCGCCTCCCCAAATCCCACCCCGAAGCCTCCTCGCATCGCCGCCCGCATCTGCTTTGGAAAGGGGTCCCTGGATCTGTGGAATGCAATCGGCATTTTCATGGCCGAAGAGGGGGTCCTCCTGCCCCAGGGCTCCATGTCCGGAGGGGAAACCTTTTCCCCGACTTTCTACAGGCCGGGAAGGCGCTTGGAACCAAGTTTGGGAAACTCTCCTCGCATTCCATTCCTCTCCATCAACTTTTCCCCATTCTGGGAAATTAATTTAGCACGGAATCTGGGGAGGCTAGTTGGCAGAGCCTGCAGGAAGGGAGCTGCAACTGTTTTGTTTGGGGCTTTGGAGGTCGGCCTAACCCACAGCTGGGGTGGGGGGCCCTGGCAGAGACTCATTCACCTCCTCAGCCTGCCTGGCTATCCCTCCCTAAAGCCCCCCCCCCTTTTGTTTTGGCTCACTTCCATGGAATGTTGAGTAATGCATTTACTACGGGGAGAGAGTTTACGTGTCACTCTGCTTGCAAAATTCCTTGGCTTGGAAGGAGCCAACTCTTGGCATTCATATCGATCTATAGCTATCTATCCATCCATCCATCCATTTATCATCTTCTTTCTATCTATCGATTTATCTATCTATCATCAATCATCTATATCTATCAACTATCATCTCTCTCTCTCCCTCTCTCTCTCTCTCTCTGTATGTATGTAGGTCTAG